>NC_041393.1:240746728-240752048 GCF_002162155.2 Triticum dicoccoides
CCAACAACGAAGCTGGTCTTGCCGTTCATGAAGACTCGAATGCTGGGTCTGGGTGCGCTAAGCAGCTTGGCGGCGATGGGACTGGTAGAGAAGGAGTTAGTGTCCACCGGCGTCGGGATGCATCTCCGACGAGGTCGGCGCAGTCGACCGACCGAGTCATTCTGGAGGCACCTAGATGGACGAAAAGGTCTACACCCAAACCCTCCCATTCTTGTGCTGTAAATTTTCAACTGTGACTGTCTTCGTCTCCTCTGTGCATCATTTTGTCAAAAAACTGGTTTGCTTTAGCAAAAATCCTTAATATTTTTTTGTCATATCTAAATGGCCCTATCTAAATAGTAAGCCGTGGCATTGCAGCCCTTGCTTAGAGGTGCCTTCTTTTAAAGTCAGGATCGCGTTCACCATCTTTTGAGAAATTAGTGTTGCAGATTAACTCGATATCTGGATCAATGTAAATTATGTTGTAAGAAGAGGACGATGCTAGTGTTGGAACATCAGCCCAGGTGGGGTTGCGGATGGAGCGAGGTGGAGGATCAGGATCAGAGGCAAGGGATCTGGCCAGAAAACATGGCCTGAGCAGGGGCTTGTGCGGATAGCTTGGGATTGCCGAATACCTTGCTAAGTGCGGGATTCGGTATGAGGTGATTCTCAGAAGGACGAAACAGCTATGGCGAGTGGTTCAGGGAATCCACCAGTTGATCCTTCAGTAACGAGTGAGTGTGGGGAGAAGTTCCCTCCGCCAGTCGGTCTAAACCATGATGAGCCGTCAATTAGGGATGTTTTGTGGTTCTACGACAACATGATGGGCTGTTCGGACGGGAAGCTGCCGAAATAAGGCGTCTATCTTGTAAGTCTAATCGCAAGGAACTTATTGATATTTGTACTTATGAGCTGTTTTGTGATTTTTTCATCAGAAATTGGGTTAGCCACTTCAATCCAATTGCGGTGGTGTTGTCAGGACCAGGACCTTAAGGATGAGCTTGGGCCTAGAGGTGAGATTACAGTGGATGGCTGCAGGGGCATCCATCAAATGTTAACTGCGAAAGAGTTGATGATATATACCATGGATGGCTAGCAAGATGGAGAGAGATTTTGGATCCCTGCTTTGTGGTAACTATCTCTTTCATCAACATTTGGTTTGTAGTAGCTACGTTTTCGGAAAGAAACAACTGATTGGGTGTAGGAACTGCAGGAAGAACTTTGCAAACCAGATGATGAAGTTGACTGGGATTACATCTGTAAGATGATGGAGTCCAAGCTAATGGGAAACAAGATTGAGTGGCTGAAGAAGGTAATCCTGAGATCTTTGGATGTCTCATGCTGACGTACTACTATTGTAAATACTGAATTCAGTTTATGTTCCTAGTGCACTTCATGGGTTGCTGGTCCTTGTACATCCTGGACCCCGAGAAGGAGATCTTCACGGTCTTGGACCCAGCTGAGACACACCCTACTGATGAGATGGAAAGGAAGCACATCGCCAATGCAAAAATATTCTAGCTTCTATTCTGCCAATGCTTCAGAGACATATTCGGTGGCTGGTTGGTTGAAGTGGAAGGATGGACTTTCCTGTATGCCTTTATGTCCCAGCATGATCCTTGCGCTAGGTGAGTTTATGCCAAGAGCAACTTTTGTAATGTAGTATAGATGATAATGGTCTTGAAATGATGATTTGTTGACAGGGAGGAGAGAAGCGTTTACATTGTGCACTACATCCATGAGTTCAATGGGCTCTACCTGCGATCTATCATCAGAGGATAAGTATCGGGCATCACATTTTGATGAATGTTGTAGTAACTTGTGATGAACATAGGTTTCATTAATATGTGACCTCATTTGTGTGCACAGATATTGTTTGATCACCTGCGGCTCGCATATGAGATCGTGTCTATGAGAGGGAACCAGCATGACCTGCCAAGAGTTTCCCGTGCTTTGAAATCGTAGACCGAGGGAATGAAGCGGAATAGTTGCAGGGTGGTCCTAATTTTTGACTCTGTCATGCGTGTGTTCCTTAGTGTATTTTTTCACTTTTGGTTTGTCGCCTCTGAATTTGTAACCCAAATGTGGGTACTGTAAACTGGACAATGGGTTTGAATTTGTAATGTCAAACCTGAAGTACTAGTCGAATGTTGAAGTCGAAGCATTTCCTTGAAACTTGGTGTTTAAACAATGCAAAGTGTTTTCTCCCTTAGGCGGTTTGATGTTAATGTGGGCAAGGTATCTGGCAACTGGCATGGCCTGATGGCCATATCAAAGCGTCATTGCAGCTATATATGTTTGACGCATGCTGCTCATTGTGGTGTATGTGTCTTATATAGCATGATATGTGGATGGTCGCCTGGCATTTCCAGACTTGGATGCCCTGGTATATGTGCAAGTCTAGCTGAGGATGAAGCAGACATGGCAGCAGATCAAGGATAAGAGTCGCGGCGCGGGAAAAGGTTTGTATGGAGTTTTGCCTGGAGAATCTGAGGAAAAGAGAATAAATATAGACGGATTGGGTGAGTGGCAGTTAAATCCACAGTGCAAGAGATGGCTCAGGCTTGCACGGGAAATCGCTGGGCGTGCATGCACAGCCTGTTCTGCGTGCAGACTAACGCCTCCGTCGCATTAAATGCATGTAGGCCTGTTCATTGTTTAAATCTGATACGGGTAAAATACGGCTGGGAATACATTCCAGGGCACGCATCCACACGCAAGCAGACGGGTAAGATTTCAGGAGCAGCTGAGCCTGGGCTCAGAAATGAATATTTGCATAAAATCTTCTTTTTGAAGGTGTCGAAACATGTCCCCCCTTACCCAAGAAGGCAGGTGTGCATGCATGTGCATGCCCGTCATCCTCCAAATCTACTTTTTGAAAAGGGAAAGCTCAAGATAGATTAATAAAGTATCATGCACGCTCTAATTGTTAAGAATATATTCTTGATACATGGGCAGAATGATGAGGTCTTGAGAGATATGGTTGACATCTAGGAATATATAAATATTTTTTGTAACTCCTGAGAATATATAGTTAGGTCATTTTCTCTTTGCAAACTACTATAAATAGACCTGAGAAGGAAGCATTAGCAAGGAGAAAACAGATCAAAGAGAGCAAGCCTTACATGGTGATAAGAGTTTTTATCTCTGATAGCCAAGGATGACTTGCCTGTGGATTCTTCCTCTCATCAAGGCTTAGCTTAGCCTTGGTGTGTGGGTATATCATAGGTGGTCTCCTTGGCTAGCCCGAGTGACTCTTATCGTTCATGCTAGGTTAAATTGTATCTTTTAACTGATTCGATCATGTAATAGGATTTAGGGAAGAGTTTATTATGCTACAAATTCTGATGTTGTGTGTGTGTGTGTGTGTGTTTTTCTCTCTGCATGTTTTGTAGGAGTTTTCATCTCAGGCGCCTTACTCATTTGTAATAAAAGTTATGCTAGCCAGTTTCAAGACTCATGAGCAATTTTGTACGGAGACTTGTTTTCCCTAGAACGTAGATGGAAGATGAAACCGAATCGTTGCCGCGACAGCTTGGGCATGCGGCATCGGCCGTTGCCACGAGCATGCCATGCACTAGCTAGTGTTCGATTGATGTCTCAAACAAAAGACTTGTTAAAGAGAAGAGGGCTGGTGGATTTTCTGGGGAATCCAAATTTTATTTGATCTGTCCTAACCCAATCATTTAAATACTCGGGTCATCGATTTAACACAATATTAATTCTAATTCAATTATATTCTTAGTTTACTTGTGTATTTACTCGTTAGCCTTTTTAAGGAATATTCTATTGACAGGTTTCCTGAAATTTGTATGCACGCCCGTCATTTTTTTTATCTACTAGCAAGATGCCTGTGCATTGCACGGAACATCAAGATGCATTTTTTTTATAAAACACCTGTTGTGATTGACCCATGCAGGAGTAATCCCATGTGTAAAAACTAATGATATCTCGAGAATTTCATCAAAAAAATGATATCTCGAGAAAGATGAGAGATAAGGTGAGGAGGAGTGGGGCACGGTGGTGATTGGTGGTCGGACTTAGTGGAGGCATGGGGATGGACGACGCCGGCAGCGGCCACCATGCCAGATTGTTTCAGAGGCTCCCTTTTTTAGTTACTCAACAATGAAGTTGTGGGAGATAAGGATGAACGAGAGAGGTGCGGGTATCCTTTTGCAAAATTGCCATAGTTTGCTTTCTATCCGTCAGATATAGATCGGACGGTCTATATTGCAAGATGGCAGGCACACCATCATTACCAACCCGGTTTCTTAGAAGAGTATAGATAAATCGAAGAGTAAACTAAAAACTGAAACAGGAGTTAGTCTAAGTAATTGTCTTTTCCTTTTTCAAAAAGGAGGTTGAAACCTCGGACTGAACATTATTAAGAAAAGTACATAACAAAGCTAAACAAAGCTGAACATTACAAAATATGATAGTAAACACATCCGCACTAAGTCGAGTTCTTCCGCAGCAACGCCACAAACAAGGGATAAACGTCATATGTCATCATCGTCACATCCGGCTTTAGATGGCCTAGACAAGAATTTTCATCCGTTGCCGAGGCCAACCAATGAAGACTAGCACCACAACAAGAAGATGACGCCTTAAACAAGGTAATGACGCAAGTTCGTGACCATTTAGCCTGACATATAAAGGTCAGGAGAAGAGTTTTCACCTTGGATGAAGCGGTTTTCCAGACGGCATCTTGATAACAGATTAATCGATAGTCACATCTGCCAGTACACCACGCTAGGCCAAAAAGACACTGGCAGACTAGCGCGGCTTCCCACCGTAGACCACCAGCATGGCCCTCGTAAACTTGGAAATGGTAAATGTGGAAAAAAGAAGCATGACGTTTGCATTGGGAGGAAGAGGACAAGCGTCAAGTTTACGCACAATCCCGTGGAGCAAAGGTAAGGTTGTAGAAGCGTCCAAAAGCAATATAGTTGATTCTTTTATTGCTCTATCTAAAAAAACACTTTCGAAAGTAGAAAAATTATGAACAATTTTTTTTGAAGTATTTGTATAAGTTGTGCATCATATTTCCTGGGTCTTAATGCTTTTTCCATTATAGATAAACTTACTTGTGTTGTTTCTTTTGTATTCATGTGTTGATGTGCGAATTTGGATTCGATAAGCCTACATATACTTCACTGGCACCATATTATCTTAGCAACATTTTTTATTCTGTCCTCATTTTTTGTCCTCGATTACCTACCCGTCACGCATTGATAGATACCATGGCACCTCTATTATGCCAAAGAATTCCTTCAGAAAGTTCTCACTTTAAATCTTACGATCTCTTTCTCACGTTGGATGCTCTTATCCACGCGCGGAT
>NC_041393.1:240752277-240797878 GCF_002162155.2 Triticum dicoccoides
ACACCCCCTATAACAGGTGAGATGTACATTGGGCGGCATAGGTGAGGACAGATACATTGCTCATCAGGAGGATCGACGTCAGCATTGGTCTCAGTAGCAAGAAAAGCAGAGCAATGATTGGGTTAGTAGCACCGACATGGTACGTTCATTTAGGGTAGCATCGTGTGGGGTGGGACATAAGCATCACCTTTAAGCCTCGACAACATGCGAGGAAGAAAAACAACATGAGGAGTAGGGCAATGTGGGCTAGTCCATGGTACGGTCAAGCAGTAGTATAAGGCAATGGGCAGTGTTCGAACAGGTAGAGGCCAAATGCGGCAGAGGCTGCGGTTGTTTGCCTCATGTCCTAACGGAGGGTGTGAGCTTCCCTCCATCTAGTACATATGGGAGGAATGGAGTATGCATGGCAGCTAGGGAATCACCGTGGAACAACAAAGAAAAGCTTCACCTTATAAGTGAGGGACTCACAGGGCGCAATAGAACACGCAAGGGTGTCGGTGAACTTGTTGCCTCTTATTGAAGAGAAGCTCGGGGTAGACAACGAAATTACAAGAGGGGACTTTTATTAGACTTTATATGTAACACAAAGCCCGTATGACATAAATCAATGCTCCATAGAGGTAGACCAGACCTAGTTAAGAGATGTGAGTAACCACTTCTTCTCATTTGGATCTAGTTCTGTGTGTTCATACTTATGGGACCCAACGAACACACATAATATTATTTTACGAACCAGGTGCATTTTAGAAAAATATGAACAAATCGATGAATATCATCCTAGTTGATTTTATTTTAATTGTTCATAGCAAAAACATTTTTTGGTTGTATGTATGCTTGGATGCGGGGCCATAGGAGGTTATCCCTTCCATAAAACTAGTAAGAAATTTTTCTAGTTACTTTGATTCAATATTGAAGAATAGTCTTTCAGCCTGCTAATAGAAAAGGCAAAGCAACAAAAGAATAAAAGGTGTTAAGGAAACCATCTTACAAGTTGATAAAATAAAACAAGAGTACATAAGGCGAATACTGTCAAAAGGCAACATGACTGCACTACTGGACACCATAAGCTTGCCAGTGAACAAAATCACATGAGTGGCTAAAACACCATGTGAAGTAACCAACGCCATCGATGGCACACGAACACACAACTCCTAGAGGAAAAGCATCGGACTTTGCCTTAACGTCTCCACCAAATTGCCACTGGAGAGGGGCCTCTGTCCTCTCGCTCTGAACCGAGGAGCACCGACCCTGTCTGCACTAGAAAGGAACGAGAGACCATATGATGGAGACATATGTATATAAGAGGAAGAAAATGTGATAACCAGATGCTAGAGATGAGCTTTAGTGATGATACAATCTGGCCCAAACACGCTAGCATGATCGGAGGAACCTTGCACTCACGGATGATGCTCCAAGAGAGTAAGACGCAACATGCAGCTACTAGCGGGTCTACCAAAACAGACTTGGATTTTCACCCGGAGCATTGGAAATGGGAGTGTAGGACCATTTAGTATAGTCTAGAAGGGGTGAATAGGCTACTAACAAATATAGAAGACACTTTTACCAGTTTTGAAGTTCTTGGTAGTTTAAGCTTTTCTAGTGGTACCCTAGAAACGTCTTCCACATGCAAGTCTACTAGGGTATAGAAACAAAAATAATAATTGCATAAATAAAGGTAAATTTTAGAGGAATGCAAACATAGGGAGCCTTCATGAATACTTTTCACGTGGTTTGGATAGTTGGTGCTATTCTACTCCACGTTGATGGGGTATTCAAACCACAAAGGTTCTAGGATAAAAAAAAAAGTATCCCAGTTGCGAGATCCACATAGGATCAACTCCATAAAGTACTACACCCATGAAGGGACCACAAAGGAGAAACCAGTCGATGCTATCATGACATATGACCATGCAACTTCGGTAGGGGCAGATCTTCATGAAGTAAGCAATCCCCTAGCCCGTACAAACTAATAGGTTCCTTCACACCTTGAAAGGCTCTCAAGTACACCTAGCCTGATCTAGGAGGCGGGCACACTCCAAAAGTTACAAGATTAAGGTTGCTTGGTGATGAATCTCTTGCTCTTTTGCTCCAAAATATAACCTCCTCGAAACTCAAAACTCTCTCAAGATATGGCTTTGGATTGGAGTAGTAATGGAAACCAAGGAGGAGATTATAGCTCAAAGGAGTGGATTGATGGTTTGAGTGGAAAGCCCTTTGGACTCAGCACAAGGAGTTGAAGATTCTTATCATAAAACAGGAATTTAATTAGTGTTGCTTCGAGTGAACTGATGAGTCTACATATAGGCTGAACCATGAATCTGACTGCTATACACCTTTTAATCATAGCTCGGACGCTCTGAATGATATGTTCGGCACCGCCCAACAAAACTAAAAGGGAGAACTTTCATAAAGCTCGTAAAGTTATACAGAAACTACTTTGGAGGATCTGACTGGCCAGCAGATCACCTATGTGTACCACTAGGGTCCGTTTGAGAATGGCCAAAAGCATTCTGTGTGCCCGAGCAATTCAATAAGTATGAGCGGAGTGCTCCAGAGGTTGCGAATGAGAGGAGTTTGGGAGCTTTGACTAACTCGGGTTTTGCAATGTCTATATCTGAATGAAGTTCGGAGGATTTGAAGTGGAAGAGCTCGGAGGCTCTGAACAATGAAAATGTGACAAATATAGTGGAAAAATGAAATACTATTGAGGGCTTTTGAGAGTTGATCTTTAAGCACGTGAAGAAAGAAACTGATGTTAGCAACCTTGTTCTCCTTTAAAAAATATCAGCATACCTATGGACTTAATGTGATATTGGATCACTGAAAGACAACAAAAAACTAAGTCATTGCCTTGGTCAATACTTGTTGTTGATGAAATTGGGAGGGTCACCATTCATTTCGCTTATTGCGTCGTTTGAGAGCTAATCTTAAATATACCTGATAACCATTAGTCCCTTCATATATGTTGACATTAATAAAATTGACGCACTTGTAGGGTGCAAGAAGAGCTAAAGCACCCCCCAACCCAGAGGGACACGACACACATAGGAATCACCAACGCGGACGCTGAGGTGCAAAGCTTTTTCTCGACATCTCCCTCACACCTCGTCAAGGCAGTCTGGCCTCCGAGCCCACCATGATAAATCTGTACCTCGAGGTAGATTAGGTTTCGGTTGCCACCATCAGCAACATCCTCACTAGGACCACTCGCCACGACTCCCCTCACCATCAACATGGCCAAGGGGCAGTGCCAACACTGTTGCCGCAAGGGTCGCCAGAGAGCCAACCGTGCATCCCACCTTCTATTGTCGCTGATCTATGTACCCGATCCCCCACACCATCGCTAGACTTCAGGTCGCCTTGCGCCTGAGGAAAGGGCAGGAAGGTGGTCGTTACCCACCCCAACTTGACCATAACCACGGGGTCATGGGAAGATCTGGGCGAAGGTCCCCTAGCAAGTCCCAGCCAGATCTGGATGGGGATAAACCCAACGCGGCGACTGCCAACCTACAATTTGGCACGCACCGGCCATAGCCCCCTTGGTCATGGTCCTGCATCATAGGTTACAGCCCCACCAGTGGTAGGAGGAGCTGCATCCGATGGTGGTGCGGGCTGGTTCAGCCCATGCTAGGGTTATGCTTTGCGACGCGGCAAGGAGAAGGGGACGGTAAGAGGGGTGTCGTTGGCGGTGGAAGCGAGGTCGACACTTGAGAGGCGTCGTGAGGGCCTAGCGAGGGGATCGATTCTCATAGCAGATCATCAATGTTATCCAATCAAATGCATTGCATATATTCGCAAAACGAAAAAAGAAACAAAAACACACAACCCATGCATCGGTATCCATAGATCTTACTTTCTCAAGGTCAGCGTTTGCGTGCCAACTTTTCTTTTGTCAAGATAAGCTAGAAATATTCCATTGGCCATCATTGCCAAATCTTAATGTATCTACGATATCCCATTTTGTGATTTCACGGAGTATGTTTCCAGCCAATACCATATGTGTTGATTTTTTTCATTATTTTTCAAATCTCATATTTTGATTTTGGAAAATTTATTATATTCAGATGTACCCCACGGTTTATGAAAATACTCGTGTTTTATCTGCCGGCGTGCATCCTGCTTTTGCTACCGTGACCCACTAACTTCCTGTAGTGTTGAGCATCTGAACAAACACCGTTTGCTTGTTTTTCCCACAGAGAAGCACTGTTTATTTGGCAGCCTGTTCCGGTTTGTGTTACCCATTTCATTGTAGAAGTGGTCAATGCTGGTCGGTGATTATTTTTGGAAATTGTTCGGTTGCCTCAGTCCTGCTTGCATTTTGAGTTTGTATATGATATGCTGCTTGTACCAACGCCAAGAGACCGACAAGCCAAAATGGTTTGACAATATGAAAGGAACCGGCCGGCAAATAAATAGAATATTTTGATTGTTCCACTGAAAATGAGAAATTGATTCTGTAAAGCTAGCTGTCCATATCTATACAGGTTGACATTATCTGGAATATGTTCTCTGAATTAATGGCAATGCTGAAAGGCTAGTAGTAGGATGGATGAGCCCATTCAACTGCCTATAAATAGCCAGCGATATGTGCACCATAATGATAACAGTAGCGGCAATAGAAAACAACAAGAAGAAGAGAGCAAGCCTTACATGGCTGCAAGGGCCTTACCTCTGATAGCCAAGGATGACTTGCCTATGTCTTCATCCATGTTCAATGCTTCATTAGCCTTGGCGTGGGTTCTCATGGGCAGTCACCTTGGCTAGCCTGAGTGGCTCTTGCTGCTCATGCTAGGCTGAATTTGCCTCTCTGTAGACACGTATGCATTTCTGAGGACAAATGAAGACCTCCTTTTTTTTCCTATAAGAAAGTCGGGTTGCTGCATGATTAGCCGTTCATGCAGATGCAATCATCGTACATATATACTGTACTTATGAAGATATATATCTCCATGCACCCAGTAGAGTCTGCATCCTCACATTTCTACAAATCAAACATGTAGGTGATGACTGGTCCTTTTTTTCAGCGGGGAGGCGATGACTAATCATGTGTGGAAAAAAGCATGGAGTGGAAAGCTATCAAAGGAGAGCCTGACCACATGGAGGAAGTTGCAACAGTATATATGTATGTTCATCCGGCATCTATAATTAGGGTTAAGTTCACTGATTCGATGGAAAGCAACTGAAGCCTTATTCGATCGAATTCTGCAAATTATTATATTCACCCATCCATACGGAGCAGATATTCGAGCATAAAATCTTAATTTACAAGGTGTCAACACAGGTTCTTTTCCCAAGATGGAAGGTGCGTGCATGCATGGACGTCGTCCTCTACATCTACTTTGCAAAGAAAAGAAAAAAAAAGCTAACGCAAAATTAAATGGGGCGTCGTGCATGTTATTGTTGACTAGTATATATTCTGGATACGTGGACAAAATATGAAATTGTTCACTTGTTTGGTTGACTCCTTACACCGGTATTTTTCGGTTCCCTCCTTTTTAGTCTGGATATAAATGTTACGTGGAAGTCAAAGTATCTCTAATTTAATCAAATTTATAGAAAAATATCAACATCTACAGTACCAAATCAATATTATTAGAGTCATCATGAACTGTAGTTCCATAATATATATTTTGTATTATAGATGTTGATATTTTTTAATATAAATTTAGTCAAACTTTGCTAAGTTTGACTTAACACAAATCTTATACGTGGAGTAAAAAGGGGCGATGATGACGGCGGCACATCGCTAGCGGATCTACAGGTTTGGTTGTAACTTTTATTATTTCTAGTATTCGTTATACTGTCAGGATTGAAGATGAATAAATTAAAAGTTTTTTCGCAAAAAAAATAATAGAAAGAAAATGTCACTCACTACTGGAATGGGCAAGTTTGCCCAGCGACGAGTTGTTTGTCGAGTTCTTTTTTTAAAGAAAAGGCATCAGCCCGACTTTATAAATAAAGCCATAAGGCAGGTTGCAATAACATCACAGGAAAGTAGCAAACACCCCAAGCCCCAACAGAGGGCAGAACACCAAAAGAGAAAGTCAAGTACATGGCACCCTCGCTAGTACACGGCACGCAGGCCGGA
This sequence comes from Triticum dicoccoides, assembly GCF_002162155.2. Taxonomy (NCBI): domain Eukaryota; kingdom Viridiplantae; phylum Streptophyta; class Magnoliopsida; order Poales; family Poaceae; genus Triticum; species Triticum dicoccoides. Next base: position 240,758,366 of record NC_041393.1, read on the forward strand.
AGAAAGATCATCCAACTACGAGAACGGCAAGCAGCCAAAACAAAGGCCTTTAAGCATCCTGCGCTTGTCTGCATAATAGAGACGCCGTCGTCCGTATTTTGGAGATCAGCACAGAGAGCGCCTCATGGTCGTCGTCCTTAGTCAATGATTTCCACTTCTGCAAGAGAGCACACGATTAAAATAAGCAGTCAGCAGGTTTAGCTGGAAACACGTGCTCAATAGTAAATTTGTTCCTAGTTGTCCAAAGTGACCAGCAAAGCGCTCCCAAGCCCACCCAAAAGATTCGCCTAGATACGCCAGTAATATTGTGGGCCAAATTGCGCAACTCAGCAAAGGAGGCAGGGGCCCAAGAGACACTTAACAATTCCCGCACGCAACTCCAAATGAGCTTAGCCAGGTGACAGCGGAAAAAAATATGTTCCGTATCCTCGACAGCACCGCAAAGGGCACAAAACTGGGAGCCCGGGCCATTTCTCTTACGAATTTGATCAGCCGAGGGCAACCGTCGCCGGAAAGCTTGCCACAGGAAGATTTTAATCTTAGGGGGAATACGAGCCTTCCAAATCTGGGAGAAAGGCGTGCCCCAACGAGCTTGGAATAGAGAGATTTAACAGAGAAGCTTCCAGAGGTAGACAGCGGCCAGATCACCGAGTCCCTGACCGTCGAAAGCGAAGGGAAGAGGGCAGTAAGACGTTGCCAATCTTCGAACTCTACAGGTTTGTCGAGTTCTTTTTATCGGCCCCTCAGCAAAACAACAAAAGGCGGGTGCAAGGTATAAAGTAACTCGGCAAACAAGTATCTTTGATGTGTGTAAGGTATCTCCAACCCCGACTCGCAAGTTTCCTCACGTATTCGTCCGCAAACAAAGGAGACCAGTTTGCCGACTCGGATGCAGGTGACGGCCATCCAGCGCTGCCCGCATACATTTCAACAACTTTTTAGACTAACCAGATGAAACTCATGCAAACACAGTGGATTTCATACAAATCGTGCGACATTCATGCAAACACGGCAGATTTTCATTGGATTTCGAACATTTAGAAGAAAAAAAATGTTCCAACACAACACTAAACCTATCCTACAGTGGCGTACAACGTCCAAGCCCATGTCGTCCTTCATCCGCCGTCTCCATGAGCACCGGTGATAAGACTGATGAAGTGAAGGTGCGCTCTCTAGTAAGGAAGAGTAGAACATGGGAGACGGACCGACACACAGGGGACATAAGGTCAAGCCGCCTCCTGTGCCCTACTCATTCTCGAAGGAGTCTGTGCCTTATCCGTCGCAGGTGGACGTGAGGTCCATGATGAAAATGGCGGTGCCCGCGTTGTCGTTGTCCCGTCGCGGCGCCTGATAGTTCGGCGGTGGCGCGTAGGAGGCATAGCTGGTGTTGTTCTCGTCCGCGGTTGCCTGCAGCTGTGCCTCCATGGTAGCTGCTTCCTGGCGAGCGGCGCCTTGAGCACGGACGGCCTTGTAGATCACACACTGCTCCGTGACGAAGTTGGGGTTCGCGTGGCCACGGCCGCCACAACCTCCTCACTTGCGCGCTCACCGTTGATTTGGCGCTTGGTCAGCCGGTGCTTCTATAGGAGGAACAGGTTGTACCGTTGTTCCTACTACACCTGCTGGAATGCCGACATAGGCGCCGCCGCAGGCTGCTCCTCTACCATGGTGGCGTTGAATTGCGCCTGTGGCTGTTCCATGGTGAAGCCGACATGCACAGGTGCGGGCTCCTGTGCGGTTTCGTAGGAACCCCTCTCCATTGTGGGGTCATTGTCGCTGTCGAAGACCTCGATCAAGCTGGCCGGCATGTAGGCCTCAATCTTCCTGACACGGCGGCTCTGCCAGTTGGTTGCAAGGCCGGTCACTGCGTGCTTCATCTCCCTCGAAAGGTTGTCCCACAGAGCATTGCCACCGGCAGTCATGGTGGATGTGGTGCAAGAGACGAGGATGTGGAGCAGCTTGTGTTATGGCGTGGAGATTAGTCGGGTTTGGCTGCCTTTAAATAGCAGGTTCCAGTGAGGCTAAGCATCCAGGTGCATCAATGCGCGGCGCCGGAGTGGGTTTCTTGGTCGGCGAGCCTGCTTAATGGCGGCATACGGACGGATGGGGCATTGAATGGGCGGGGTAGATCTGTGTTGTCCAGTAGCGTGTCTCCAGCATTGAACAGTCTTGGACACTGGGGACGCGTCGTGGGCGGCGCCCTCGGCCAACGCACCGCTTCAATGGCGGAGCCAGCGAGAGGTCATGTCCGCTCTAGGACAGCTTCAATGTGGAACGACCACTCTACAACAGGATGAATGTGGGTAGTTGGCGCCATGTGGGAACGCGCGCATGCGAGGTAGGAAGGTTTTGGGTGGGCTAGGGGTGGTCAGAAGCGGGTGTGGTTGTTGTTCGGATGCCCGCAAACTCCTCTTCCCCTAGTTTGTCTCCGGTTTGCGACAGAAAGTGTATCTGGATTGCCCTGCGGACCAATGCAGAACCGCGTTGGATGGCACAACACGTTCGGACCACTCGATCCGGATGGTTGCGGATGGTTTAAGGGTGGGCGCTGGAGATGCCCTAAAAGGAAATAACTCTGTGAAGAGATAGATCTCAACAAAGATTGTTCTTTGCAGAGTGTGGGACAGGGAGAACTCGGCAGAGACCTAACCAACTAGCCCCACCAAGTGCATCTAACGGCTCTATGACGGCGGGATGCGGTTTGTCATATGTTGTTTCACGGACACTCGGCAAAGTTTTTTTCAAAAATACAGAAAGTGTTTGCCGAGTTCAGAAAACAGGCGCTAGGGAAAGACTTACTCCAGGATTAGCAACAAGTGCGTTTCCTAATGATCGATTTGCAAAAAGTTTCATTCAATTTGGCCTTGTAGATAAAGAGTTATGATATGTTGAAGTTCCAGGGGCTTTTCTGCAAAATTGCTATTTTAATTGAATTAACTAATTTTTTTTTGCGGATAAGGTTTCCACGTGGTACTACGGGATTGGCAAGTACCAATTCGGATAAGTTTTCAGTTGTGGATCGTCGGATCTAGATCTAACGACCGTGAGTGCATACCCCTTCGCGAAATAAAACGACCTAATCTCAATCGCTGGATCGAGATCGAACGTCAGAAGCTCACTGCAGGTTTAGGTCGCCAGAATTCTGCCGGAGACATAGAAGATGGCAGCATAGGCGCTCGGGTTCAATGCGAGTGACGTCTCCGGTGACCTTCGAGGCACGGGGATGGGTGAACGAGGTCCACCTCGATGCGGCGAGTCCAATGGCGGTCATGGGGTGTCGGGCACTCCCTCTGGTAGTGGCTAGGTCTCAGTGGAGCAGTGTTTGAGCTCGATCTCCTTGGGTCCTCTATGGAGCGCTCAATTCGGCGCGTCCTAGCAGGAACGAAAGGGTGAGGGAGATAGAGGAGGTCAAGCCGAATTGAACGGAGCAAAACGAGCGGTGGGGCCTCACTGACGATGGCGGAATGGCTTGCCGGAGATCTTGCGGGTGGTGTCAGTTGCGAGCTTGCGAGTGAGCAGCCTGGCTCCGGAGAGAGCGCGGAAGAGAGGATAATGGAGAGTGGGGGTCCGGAGCTTTAAATAGAGGGGTTCGGGAGGCACGGGCATGGTCAGGAGCGACGTGGGCGTCATGGGACGCCAGCTGTTGCGGGAGGTCGTAGGGGAGGGCATGAGGAAGGTGATGTCTGTGCCAGGTGGGTCCTACCTGGTAGTGGCTCGGGGGGAGAGAGATAGGCGTGCGGGGCTGGTTAGCTGGGTTGCGCTGCGGGGCCGGCATGGCTAGCTGGTTTCTTTTTATTTTTTGTTTTCTATTTTCTCTTTTTCATTTTTCTTGTATGTTTCCTTCATAAATTCAAATGCAGTTTGAATTTGAATTTTCTTTAAACTAAAAACTGTCCCTAATTCCATATTTGAATATTTGTGACTGTGTGAACTTTTTGTTTGGGCATTTGGGACAAGTGTTTTCTGCACTCATATTTTCCTTTTAAATTTGAATTTGGTTTCAAAACCAAATGTGTTCCAAATCCAAATAAGAAAATTGTCAGGGCCCAAGATCATTATTTGGACTTATGAAATTCACTCTCTACCAAAATAAATGCAAGCCATATTTAAATAATTTCCCTTTGACGTTGAATTGTTTCCAAAATGAATCCAACTCAATCTTTTGGGAAAATTTAATTTGGCTTGAATATTACTTGGGACTTATTAGGGATAGCCTTATTCCAAATAAATATTTCAAAATGGTTTGGTTTTAACCTAAAGCTAGCTAGGTATCAACTAGTTGCATTGGGCTTTCAACCCTTCTAGGCAAACAATCAGGCAAAAGAAAGTCAATCACAAGCAATCATGGGCAATCATAGGTTAGCAATCTTGTTCTCCTTTAAACAATATCTGCATACCTATGGACTCAATTGGATCTTGGATCACTAAAAGAAAAGAAAATAAGTCATTGTCTTAGCCAATACATTTCATTGATGAAATTGAAGGCTCACCATTCATTTCCCTTTTTGCATCTTTTGGGAGCTAATCTTAAATATACTTGATAACCAATAGTCCGTTGATATATGTTGACGTTAGTTGTCAAAATCCACCCAAGGGATTAGGACAACTTGTAGCGTGGAAGGAGAGCTAAAGCGGCTCCCCCAAGAGGGCCACGATACGCATAGGAATCACCAATGCCGACGATGAGGCGCAAAGCTTTTCCTCGACATCTCCCTCACATTTCACCAAGGAAATCCGCCCTCCAAGCTGACCACAATGAATCTGGACCTCCAGATGTAGATTAGGGTTTGGCGGGTTCAACCGCCACCATGAGAAACATCCTCACCGGGACCACTCACCACAGGACCCCGCACCATCAACATGGCCAAGGGGCATCACTAACACCGCTACCACAAGGCTCACTGGAGAGCCAACCATGCATCCCACCTTCTATGGACGCCAATCCATGTATCTGACCCCCACACCACCACTAAACTTCTGGCCGCCTTCCGCTTGAGGAAAGGGCAGGAAGGCGCAACTTACCAACCCTGACTTGATCCTAGCCACGCGGTCATGAGCTGACCTAGGAAAAGGTCCCCTAGCGAGTCCCGACCGGATGTGGGTGGGGATAAGACCAACACGGCGACTATCAACCATTGATCTGAAACACATCGACCATAGCCCCCTTGGTCATGGTCCCCACTCCACATGTTAGAGCCCCTTCAGTGGTAGGAGGAGTTGACATCCAATGGCAGTGAAGGCTGGTTTGGCCCATGCTATGGGTTCTGCCTTTCGACACGACGAGGAGAAGGGGACGACAAGAGGGGTGCCGCTAGCGACAGAAGCGAGGTCTGCACTTGAGAGGCGACGTGGGCACCTAGCATGGGGATCAATTCACGTAGTAGATAGTCAATGTTAATCAAATGCATTGCAATACTATTAGCAAAATGGCAAAGAAACAAAAACACACATCGCATGCATCAGTATCCATAGATCTTACTTTCTCAAGGTCAGCGTTTGCATGCCAACTTTCCTTTTGACAAGATAAGCTAGAAATATTACATTGGCCAACATTGCCAAATCTAATGTATCTAAGATATCCCATTTGCGATTTCACCAGATCATGAAGGGCCACTTTTTTATACAAGTTTACAAAAGTATGTTAGGGTTTAGGGTTACGGGATTGGTCACTAATTGTGCCAAAAGTGTAGTTGCACCCATTCGTTGTGGTAACATTGACCTCGACGATGTCCTAGAAGCCTTCCCAGTAGTTCGCTCCACCTTCCCTATGAGATATTTGGGGCTCCCTCTTTCAGTTTCAAGGCTTAAGAGGATTCACTTTCAGTTCTTAGAGGATAAAGTTGTTGCGAAGCTACCACCTTGGGTTGCCAAACATGTGGCCACGCCAGGCCGCATCGTCTTGGTCAAGGCAGTGCTTAAAGCCATTTCTATATACCATATTACACCCCTGGAATTGCCAGTGGAAGTGAGGAAGAAGATTGACAGCTTGCGGCGTGCCTATCTTTGGGCGGGGTGTGGTAAGGTGACCGGCGGAAAATGCAAGGTCACTGGGAACTCGTTTGTAAGCCCAAGAGCTATGGTGGTTTGGGCATCCTCAACCTTGAGAAGCTTGCTACTGCCCTTAGATTGCGATGGCTTTGGTATGAGTGGGCTGACCCGCCCACGACTTGGGCTGGGACGGGAACACCGTACAATGATGATGATAGAGACCTTTTTGCTGCAGCCACTACTGTTAGTGTTGGAGATGGATGTAAGGCGAAGTTTTGGGAATCATCTTGGCTCGATGGCCTGAGACCCAAAGATATTGCTCCAAATATATTTGACCTCTCAAAAAAGAAATCTACCTCAGTCCAAAAAGCTCTTCTCAACAATTATTGGGTTAGTCAAATTGACACCCACCATGGGCTTACCATGGAGCATATTCAGGAGTTTGCCTTGCTTTGGGAGAAGCTATCTTCTGTTACTCTTGACAATGATGTGCATGATTCTATCCTATGGAAGTTCACGTCTCATGGAGAATACTCGGCGTCGACTGCCTATATGCGTAAGTGCATCTAGTGCCACCCCTAGTTGGTTTTGGAGTATTGACGACAAACCTGGTTGAGGGACATGTGTTTGTGAGAATTGCAGGATAACACAGGTAGTAGTCCCACCTTGATTCAGTTTACCTACCGGAGATGACCCCTAAAAATGTGTGAAGACATTGAAGACAATGGTGGTCTGTGAAGATATTCATATTGAAGACTATGACTCGAGAAGACATTGAGTGAAGACTATGGAGCGCGAAGACTAAGTTGTTTCGTTGTTTCCTTTTCTTCTTTGTTGATTCATAGGAACCACCGCACTGTTAAGTGGGGTCCAAGTGAACAAAGTCAGAGTGACTGAAGTGATGCTCAAACCAAATCCTATATCTTCGAGCAAAGACAATGAGAGCAAATCTTATCCCGTTTTGGATAAGTCAGCTTTACTTGTCGCCCAAGTCAAGCTGCCGCGTGTGTTTGAAATCTGACCGTTGCAACACGTGTTAGTTCCTTAGTGACCCAGGGTCATTTAGGACAAATCCAGTCAGGTTGCCCAGTGGCTATAAATAGCCCACCCCCTACACCATAAATTGGTGGCTGCTCAGAGTTAGTACACGGCTTTTGTCGTTTGAGAGCAACCCACCGCCGAAGCTTTTGAGAGAGAATCCTTGCGAGGACAAAGCCCAAACCACCCAGAGCCCAAAGAGTGTTTGGCATCACTGAAGTCTTCCTGTCCGTGTGATTTGAAGACTTGTTACACTTGAGGATTGTGAATCCTCCAGCCGGTTATGCGTCGCGTTCTGAGCATCCAAGAGCCATTGTGGATTGCCGGTGAACGAAGTCTGTGAAGGTTTGGAAATCTACCTTGAAGACTTACCAGAGTGATTGGGCGGGGACTAGGTGTCCTTAGCTCAACGGGAATAAGGTGAAGACGCGGTCTTCTGAGTTGAATCTCAGCCTCCCTAACCAGACGTACAGTTGTCACAGCAACTGGAACTAGTCGAACAAATCCTTGTCCTTCTGAAGCCACTGGTTCTATCTTTTACTTCCCTTTACTTACAGTTTGTCTTCGTGAAGTCTTTGCCTGCTTGCTTTATCTGATTGACTTCACTGTGTGACTATCTGTTCTGATTGGCTTCATACTATCTTCCATCCTGATCTTTACTACCTAGCCGTTGTTAGTCTTCGTGCTTTCACTCCATCAAATACTTGACTATGGCTTGTCTAGTGTAGTCTACCTTCCGCTGCATTCGAATAGTGTTGTTTATATTGTTTGTCTTCGAAACTCCCATGTTTTGAAGACTTTCATAAAAGTCGCCTATTCACCCCCCCTAGTCGATAACTAGCCCTTTCAATTGGTATCAGAGCAAGGTACTTCCTTGTTCTGTGTGATTCGGTTTAACCACTTGGATTTTAGCTATGTCGACTGCAGGGATAATCAAAGTCTCTGCTACGTGCCCTATCTTCGATGGCACTGAATATCCCTATTGGAAGAATAGGATGTTCATGCATCTTGAAGCCACTGATGTCGATCTATTGTATGTCGTCAAGAACAGCGTTCCCAAGACTGGTGAAGGTGTCACCCCTACTGATGTCAAGAAGTTCATTCAACTGGACTCCACTGCCAAGAACATCATCTGTGGTCACCTTACCAAAGGACGGTATGGCCGTGTGAGTGCTCTGGAAATGTCGAAGCTAGTCTGGGACTGGCTATCCAAGGTCAATGAAGGCGTCTCAACTCAGCGAGATCAACGTATCAGTACTCTCCGCAATCTCTTCAACCGCTTCAAGAGACACGACAATGAGAATGTCTAGCTCACATTTGATCGCCTCACTGATATCACAAATGAGCTCCAAGCACTCGGCGCCACTGAGATCACAAAGCATGAGATAGTGAAGACACTACTGAGATCTCTTGACGGCTCATTTGACACCTTAGCCCTGATGATACAAGAACGCCCTGATTTCAAGACTCTCAATCCGTCTGACATACTTGAGAGGCTCAACACACATGAGTACCAGCTATCTGAGAAACGAGATATCTATGGCCCCAACTATGGCCAAACTCGAGCTTTGAAGGCAAAGGCTACTGCTTCCTCATCTGAAGAAGAATCTGACTGCAGTTCTGGTGATCCTGAAGACATTGGAAAGGAGCTTGCTATGCTTGTGAAGAAGTTCCAGAAATTCACCAAGAAGAAAGGCTTCCGAAAGTCTTCACAATCCAGCTCAAGAAATGATGAAGCTTCTGCCTGTGATCACAAGAAGAGAACCTGTCACAAGTGCAAGAAACCTGGTCACTACATCTCTGAGTGTCCACAGTGGGACAATGAGAAGAAGAAGAAGAAGAAGAAGAAGAAGAAGAAGAAGAAGAAGAAGAAGAAGAAGAAGAAGAGCAAAGAATATGATTCTGATGACAAGAAGAAGAAGAAATCCTCAAAGTCTTCTTCCAAGTCTTCTTCCAGAACTTCATCACACAAGAAGAGCTCATCTGGCAAGGCCCGTGCTTTTGTTGGCAAGGAAATGGATTCAGAGGAGGAGTCAGCTTCAGAGGAAGCGGAGGTGGAGTATGAGGGGGAGTCTGACTCGGGTGTGGCGAGTCTGGCTCTAGCTACTGCCTATGTCGCCAAGTCCATCTTCAACACCGAAGACAATGGCTCCGTCACCAACGTTGATGATAATGACGAGGACGACTCGCCTCCCACCTACTGCTTCATGGCACAAGGTGCCAAGGTAAAATCACGTGATGCTTACTTTCAAACATCTAGTGAAGATGACTCTGATGGTGAATCCAAACCTAGCTACAAAACACTTGCTAAAATTGCAACTGAACAACGGAAAGCTATGGAACATACTCAAAAACTGTTAGACAAAAGCGATGACCTGTTGGACGCGGAAATGACCAAGTCTCGGTCCTTAATTGAAGACATAAAAAATCTTCATATTAAGTACCAGGAACTTGAAGGTCGACATGAATCGCTCACAACTTCTCATGAAAAGCTTTCCTATGATTATCTTCAAAGGAAGCAGGAACTTGAGAAATTGAGATCAGAGCATGAAGATCTTCAAAAGGAAAATGAGTCACTTCACGCCCAACAGATCAGTCCCGCTCAGGAAGGATTTGAACCACCATGCCTAAAATGCATTGAGCGTGATAATGCTACTTCTGTTGCTGAATGTTCTACCGCTGCTACTGTTGCAATATCTTCAACTGCTGATGTGGTAACTAACCCCTCTGCCGAGGATACCACTACTATTGCTGATGAGAATGCTAGGTTGAAGACACTGCTTGAGACAGGGATGTACAAAAGTCTCAAAGGGCATCAGACATTATGTGATGTCCTCAAAAAGCAGATTCTGAACCGAAACCCTAGGAAAGAGGGTGTTGGGTTCGAGAGGAAAATGAATGTTGATGGGTCATACTGGAAGCCTGAGTAGTATCCCAAAACCACATGGGTTGCTGCAAAGGAACCTCCAGTTGATCCATCCACCTTATCTGGTTTCACTTGTGCTAACCCATTATCATTGATGAATCCTTTAATGCAAACTATAAACTGTTTAAGAATCAGAATGGTGAAGTGTTTGCCAGGTATATTGGTACTAACTGCAGGAATGGGCCACCTTTGAATAAGATATGGGTTCCCAAAAGGTGTCTTGAGAATCTTCCAGTGAATGTCATCATGACACCACCTCTGAAGAAGACAAATCCCATACCAAAGGCTTCATATGGTCCAAAAGCTTCATACAGACCGAGGACTCATCTGAGTCACCCTAACGTCAATGTTTTGCAGGGAAATCATACTCAGACCCATGAATATGAGCGTGTTTCCTCAAACCGCTATGTTCATAGAACAAAGAATTTTTCTGCTTATTCCTATGAGTATTATTCACCTCCTGCAAGGCTATTTACTAGGGCTCCAAAGCCAAAATTCTTAGATGCTGCACTTAGACTTATTGCTTCTAAGCCACCCCTGAAAATGTGGGTGGTTAAGGAAACTTAACTCTCTTTTGCAGGGTAAGGTCTCCAGCCGGAAATCAAAGGTGTCCAAAACTTATGTTGGGGACCTTAAACATCTTGTGGGGCGCAAGATAAAATGCCCAAATGGTATTACTATGTACTTCGTTCCAGGATTCCTTGATACTCACCCTATCTATCCTAACCAAGATTTGAATTTTCATGTTCCACTTGTTCGTCAAATGTTTATGCTTCACAACTCGCTTGGTGAAGCCTATCCCCCAAACTGCACTGTAGGCTACGAGACCTCGTACTTCAGAATGGATTATGGACAGTGGATGCACTAACCACATGATGGGAGATCGAAGTCTTCTGATGGATTCAACACTATGTCCATCAGACAAAAATCACATCACATTTGTTGACACTGGTAAAAGCAAGGTATTGGGTCTAGGCAGAGTTGCAATATCAAGGGATCAGCACATGGATAAAGTGATGCTTGTTGAATCCCTTGGTTTCAACTTAATGTCTGTCTCAATGCTTTGTGACTTAAACATGATTGTGCTATTTGGAAAATATCGATGCCTTGTACTAATGGAATCTGACAAGTCTCTAGTCTTTGAAGGGTATCGAAAAGACGATCTATATATGATAGATTTCTCAGCAGGACCACAGATGGCCGTATGTCTTCTAGCAAAGGCTTCAGAATACTGGCTCTGGGATCGAAGGCTAGGGCATGCTGGCATGAAGAACTTGCACACTCTCGCGAAGAAGAAGCATGTCGTGGGCATCGAAGGCGTCAAGTTCAAGAAGGACCATCTGTGTGGCGCCTGCGAAGCTGGAATGATGACTAGGGCCAAGCATCCCTCGAAGACAATCATGACTACGTCTCAACCCTTCGATCTGCTTCACATGGATCTATTCGGCCCTACTCACTATTCTACTCTCAATGCTACTGCTTGCCTCTATGGCTTCGTAACTGTTGATGATTACTCTAAATATACTTGGGTACATATAATCCTCTACAAGACTGAAGTGCAGGATGTCTTCAGACGCTTTGCCAATTGTGCCATGACGAACTATGGCGTCAAGATCAAGCACATCAGAAGCGACAACGACACTGAGTTCAAGAACACTGGCCTCGACCTCTATCTGGATACACTTGGTATCACACATGAGTTCTCTGCTCCTTATACTCCTCAGCAGAATGGCATCACCGAGCGCAAGAACAGAACTCTCATTGAGATGGCCCGAACGATGCTTGATGAATACAAGACTCCACGGAAGTTCTGGCCTGAAGCCATTGACACCGCTTGCCACATCATCAACCGCGTTTATCTTCACAAGCTTCTGAAGAAAACATCCTATGAGCTCCTAACTGGTAAGAAGCCAAATGTAAGCTACTTCAGAGTATTTGGTGCTAGGTGTTATATCAAGGATCCACATCACACTTCAAAATTTGCACGAAAGCACATGAAGGTTTTATGCTTGGTTATGGAAAGGATTCGCACTCCTACAGAGTCTTCAACCTCTTTCACTATAAAGTGGTTGAAACTGTGGATGTGCGATTCAATGAAACTAACGGCTCACAAAGAGAGCACCTGCCAAATGTGCTAGATGAAGTACCTCCAAGTGAATCTATCAAGCAGATGGGAATTGGAGATATCATACCCACTGAGAATCAATCTGAAGAGGAACTTGTCATTTCTACACCTAATCAACCCGAAGACAATGCTCGACCTGAAGACAATCCCCCAAATGATGACATTGATCAGCAAGAGAAAATTCTTCGGCCTGCTCATCCTCGTGTTGCAAATGAAGTTCAGATTGAGAAGATAATTGACAGCTTGAATGCACCAGGTCCACTCACTCGTTCAAAAGAAACTCAAAGAGCAACAAAGCTAACCAACTTCTGTGGGCATTTTGCATTTGTCTCAATCTCTGAACCCAAGAAAGTTGATGAAGCCTTCATGGAACCTGAATGGATTCAAGCTATGCAAGAAGAGCTTCAACAGTTCGAGTTGAACAATGTGTGGGAATTGGTCAAGCGTCCTGATCCTCGGAAGCACAATATCATTGGCACCAAATGGATATATCGCAACAAGCAAGATGAGCATGGTCAAGTTGTCAGAAACAAGGCTCGTCTCGTTGCACAAGGTTGCACTCAAGTGGAAGGAATTGACTTCGATGAAACATTTGCTCCGGTGGCAAGACTTGAAGCCATTCGCATACTGCTAGCCTATGCAAATCATCACACCATTCTTCTGTATCAAATGGATGTGAAAAGTTCTTTTCTCAATGGAAAGATAGAAGAAGAAGTATATGTCGCACAACCTCCAGGCTTTGAAGATCCAAAACATCCTGATATGGTATACAAGCTCAACAAGGCACTGTATGGCCTCAAACAAGCACCTCGTGTTTGGTATGACACGCTCAAAGACTTCCTGAAGAGCAAAGGCTTCAAACCTGGTTCACTAGATCCTACACTCTTCATGAAGACATATGATGGTGAACTATTTGTGTGCCAAATCTATGTGGATGACATTATCTTCGGCTGCACCAACAAGAAATACAGTGATGAATTTGGTCACATGATGCAAGAGCAATATCAAATGTCCATGATGGGCGAGCTGAAGTTCTTTCTGGGTCTCCAAATCCGTCAGCAACGCAAGGCATCTTCATATCACAAGAAAAATATCTCAAAGATTGCCTGAAGAAGTTTGGAATGCAAGACTGCAAAGGATACACGACGCCTATGCCAACCAAAAGTCATCTGGGTCCCAACGACAATGGTAAAGAGTTCGATCAAAAGGTATACCGCTCCATGATTGGTTCTTTGCTTTACTTATGTGCATCTAGGCCAGATATAATGCTTAGTGTTTGCATGTGTGCTCGATTCCAAGCGGCACCAAAGGAATCGCATCACTTAGCTGTGAAGTGAATTCTTCGATATTTGGCTTACACCCCAACACTAGGATTATGGTATCCAAAGGGCTTAGAGTTTGATCTAGTTGGATTCTCAAATGCTGGTTATGCTGGTGACAAGGTGGATCGCAAGTCCACATCAGGCACATGTCACTTTCTGGGACGATATCTTGTCTGTTGGTCTTCAAAGAAGCAGAACTGTGTATCTCTCTCCACTGCTGAATCGGAATACATTGCTGCTGGATCCTGCTATGCTCAACTTCTCCGGATGAAGCAAACTCTCAAGGACTATGGTATCCATCTGAAGAATGTGCCTCTCTACTGCGATAATGAGAGTGCCATCAAGATTGCCAACAACCCAGTTCAACACTCGAAGACAAAGCATATTGAAATTCGTCATCACTTTCTCAGAGATCATGTTATGAAGGAAGATATTGATATCATTCACATCAAGACAGAAGAACAGTTGGCTGATATCTTCACAAAGCCCTTGGATGAGAAAAGGTTTTGCAAGTTGCGGTGTGAGCTAAATATCTTGGAATCCTCAAATGTCCTGTGATTGGGCACACATCCTAACGCTTATGCATTTTGATGACTTAGATGTGCAACACACGAAGTAATGTATATCTTCAATCAATGAAGACATACACTCTAAGTGTGAATACATTAATGCGGAATTTGACTTCGGAGCGCCATGATAATTGTGCGTCGTGTCTGGGTCTAATACTTCCTATACGGTGGGTAACGCCACCACCAAACTTTTGTTTGAAGTGTTTCTCTTGGCGTTATGTTTGCATAGTTTTCATATTGGATTCATATTCATCCTTGGCTTGTATTCAAGTTTATCGTCAATTGGTTGAATTGGGTTAGTGCTATATATTTATCTGTGTTCTGTCCTCTACAGCATTCACTTATAGCTATGACTTCGTGTTGAATCTTTTGAACTAAGTGAATGTGATCGGACCCTAACCTATCTATGCTTCTACCTCAACTCTATCTGTCCAAGTCATATGCATTCTATTGAAAACTGTCGATTGTCTTCACTGAGACCTTGTCAGCTGAAGTCAATCTGACAAACATTTATATCTGTTTTTAATGCTTTATCCTATTTTCCTGAAACCTGGAGAATTCAGAACGACCACCCCGACAATCCAGGCATGCGTGGGAACATGGAACAACTCCCAAGGTGTTGCATGCTTGCCACGTGTCCGTCAGATGTGAACCGCCAGGGGCACCTGCGTAATTGCGTTGTACTGTCTCTGTCCTTATAAATACCCGTCATGTCTCGGTCAAAAATTCTTATTCCTCCTCGCCACCTCTCGCAAACCCTAGTGCCTCCGCTAGCTCTCGACGATGCCGACGACGAAGTGCTTAGCTGTCGCGACTTCTTTGATGCCGTCCTCACGCCGGTCGCGGACCTCGTCCTCTCCGCTGTCGCCGTAGGAGTCTTCCATCGCCAAGTTAGGGCATGGAAGATCGAACTGCTCGGCCTCTACTTTCGCTCCGTCTAGCAGTTCTTCGTGTGGTAATTAAACTTTACTTTTTACCGTCTTTTCGATCTGATAGATTCATCCATCTTTACCAAAAGTGGTTTCTAGATCTCCAAACTTGAATCTATCTCATTCTGCATCTCATATACTGCCTAGTCTATTGACTTATGCTTCTTTACAAGTTATATTCCTCACTTGTACTTATTCTTGGATTTGTACAACTCTGGAACCAACTCTCATCAAATAAGTGAATATCTACACACTATGAGGTCAATGTCTTCAAATTGATTTATCTTCAAAATCTTCTGAGAATGCACATGAGCTCTTCCCCTTCCCTCACACCTCTAATGCTGTCACAGGTACATGTCCGTGGGAGAATCCCTTGGTTCTCATAGTCTGCATTCGTTTGTAGAATTCTTACAGAGTCACATCAATTCACCTGAAGCCAGTTCTTGTCTGACCAGCCGCCTGAAGCCATTGCACGTACTGAAGCCTTTCAGTATAAACTTCATGGCAACTAAGAAGTCAGCACGAAAGGGAGGAAGACAGCACCGCGGTAACACTTCCAAGGATTTGCCTCCAGATTTGCACGAGCTGTACAAAACAGACCCAGAGGAAATCTATACCGGCCGCAAGAATCGAATCCAGTGGATTCGCAGATATTGGGCAGAAGAATGGTTCAAATACCGCTTTGTCACTGAAAAATATGCAGAGAAGAATGCCATTAAGGGACCCTGGGGAGATATTGTGTACAAAAATCTTCAGCCCCAGTCCCTTCCTGAAGCCATCCAACGAGAATTCTATCCGTGCATGATTCACGGACCGCAGCCAGAGAACACTGATCCTTCTTCTCTGCTGTGGTACCGTGAAGACCATCTGTTCAAGCGCAACTACCAGTTCGCCAAAGACTCAGCTGCGAAGAACAAGAAGGCTCTAGGGCTTGACTTCAACCCTGGTCCTTTCTCACCTCAGGATGATGGCACCCGTGAAGCCAATGAGAACAGGATCGGCCCCTTCTACAACCTTGCTGGCCTCATCATCCAATTGTTGTCCAAGGTGCCAAAGTGAATCATTCTGATGACGGTGCTGACACTGATGAAGCACCAGCTCCTCCTTCAAAGCCGCAAAAGCAAAAGAAGGCTAAAGCTTCAAAGTCATCTGCTGCTCCAAAAGCTTCGCGAGTGAAGCCATTGGCAACTGCCCCTCCTTCTCCCAGTAACACCTCTGAAGATCTCTCTTGCATCTCCAAGAAGCGTGAGAAGCCAAAGAAGAAACCTGTTCAACGACACAGTCAAGCACTGACACCTGCTGCCGTTCTGAGGAACGAATCTGAAGCCATTGATTTGTCTTCAAATGAAGAATTTGGCAATGATGCTCTCGAGCAGTTGATTAAGAGCAAGCAAGAGGCAGAGATCTTCAATGATTTGCCCCTCTTCGATGTGAACATCTTGCACAATTTCATTGATGAATGGTTCAACAATCAAGATCTCAGCTTTGATGATCTGCAACTCCCCATTGGCATCAACGTCTCCTTTCAAGGCACCATTGCTCCCGAGCTGGCTCTGGCTCAGCGAATTGTTAAACTGAAGCACAAGATTGATTTTGAGAAGGAACAGTTCAAAAAGCATGTGGCCAAGCTAAGTGTGGCTGATGTCTAGAAATTCAAGGTGATGCTCAATGACCTCAAGGAGGCGTTTCACAAGAAACATGAGAAAGCCAAAGGCTCAAGAGAGTGCATGAAAACTCTTGCTGCAAAATGTGTTCAGGCTTACAACAAAGCTGAAAAGCGCAAGGCTCTTGGGCATCCTAGTATTGACCCCAATATGGCTGCCAAGCACAAGAAGAAGCACACTGTGGCCTAGACTGAAGCTCCTTGGCGGGAAGAACCTCACATTATCTTCCCAGCCAGCATGAAAAGCTCGAAGCCTAAGGTCTCCACAGTGGCTTCAGATCAGCAGAAAACCAAGGCAGCTGAAGCCGAAGCCAGAAAGTGCAAAATCAAGCGCACCACTGATGATGCACCACCACCAAGAAGAGAAAAACCAAGAAGAGAGATCGGGCTGCTCCCACAGAGCCCCTTATAGTTGAACCCATTTCTTTCGCACACCCTGAACCTGACAATCAAGAGCGCCAGTTGATCATTCATGAGTCTACTTCCACAAAGGCTCCTGAAGCTCAAGAAGTTCCAGTCTTTGACCCCATCGCGACTGAAGACATTGGTCCTCACGACAATGTAGAAGATGATGTAGTTCTTCCTCAGATTGAGTGCCCGACGGTATCATCGCCTGTTCTCACGAACAGCGATCTCATTAGTATTGGTCGTCCTCTGATGCCAATTTCTCAAGATGCCTCGTGGGCTGATCGCCCCCAACTAGCAACCCCAAGTCAAGATTCACCAAGTACACCCCGTCCTCCACCAGCGCAAGCCACAAGTACATTGGTGAATGATGATAATTACATGGAGACCACACCCTCGCCAAAGGCGTCGCCCATTTTTCAACGGCTTCGCAAAGGTCTCAAGCCATCAGTCTCCATGACCACCATCATAGAAGAAGGCTCACACAAGTCCAGCTCAGTGGCACGTCAAGTGTTCCCTGAAGATAATCCTTCTGTGACGATTCCCTCGGCTGAAGCAAATGTTGCTGAAGACAATCCGGCTGCATCAGCTGAAGAAAGACAAGAAGAAGAGCATGTTGCTACTCCCCCTACCGCCCAAGAAGTTGTTCTCGAGGAGAACGTATCTGTGCCCGACCCTCCAGCTCCTCAAGTGGAGGTTGAGAATCCTGAGGCGGCCATTAACAACACATCTGAAGCCAATGACGTTGTCATGGCTGAAGACAATGTGGCGCCTACAGTGAACACTGCGCTTGAAGCCACTGTTGCTCCTACAACGAATGTGCAGCCTGACACCTCTGCTGATGCCACTGCTCCTGTTCCGCCACCAAGGCACCACACCATTGAGCATGCATTCTACCAAGGAGCTTGTTCCTGTCAGATGGCCCATTCTGGTTCCTCTGCCTGCTCCTGGACCGCAATTTCACTATCACGTGGAGCACAGGCCTCAGGTCCAGAAGTCAAAACCAAGGCTGCCAAGGTTCCCAGGAACTGCATCGGCACCAGGCTCATTCAATGTCAACGGCTTCATTGCACACAACACCTTCTTCGATTCTGACAAGAACCCATATTCCAAGCCAAGAATATCATTAGATCTGTTCTGGAGCTATCAGCAGGGCAGCTACTACACATGTATTCTATACAATCAGGAACGCATATTTCCTCATATGCGTCTGGACACTGAAGCCATTGTTGGTCTGCCCTGCCTAGAAGAAGCCCTGGACTGTTTTCGTGATGCTGGCCTTCTGCAGTTTGTCACCGACAAGGAACATTGGAATGAAGAACTTCTCCTGCAATTCTATGCAACCCTCCACATTCGCGGCTACAACAAGGATACAATGACATGGGGTCCTTGAGTGGATGACGGGCAACGTTCATCATGAAGCCAAAGCCTTTGATGTCATTGAGCTTACCGGCCTCTCCACTCCAGGCGAACTGTATGAACCTGGTTGTCAGCTTCATCGTGATGCCTTGGAGAGCATCTTCCAGAAGCCAGGGCCCAACATGAGCCAGATGCTTAGTATGATGAAGCCACTGCCCCAGGATGCTGAGTATCCCAAGGAATTCCTTGTTGAAGAGCTAGAGTATCTGCCCCGCACTATCTATCATATCATTAGGCAAACTCTATGCCCTATCAAAGGGCATTCCTCCTCAGAAAAGCTTGAAGGCGCAATGAAGACATTGGTCTTCTACATTTTAAATGGCAAAAGCTTCAATACTCAAGATTTCTTCATTCGCCAGTTTGCTGCGTCTGGGTCTGACATTTTTGGTTTAAAGTTTTATGCTCCTTGGATCATGCGTCTGATCAAGCTCCACTCTGCCATTGACTATCAGCCCTCTACTCGTAACCATCTCATCTTTTTACCAGAGGTTGATATGTCCATTGAAGCCATTTACCCAGAGCCTGCCAAGGAAGCACTATATCTTCACAATATCGATCGTCAGAGCTTTTCCCAACATGTTGAAGGTGTTCAGGTTGCTTCTCGTGTTTATCCACTGGTCGGCAACACTCGCCATGCACGCACTGAAGCCACTAAAAGCACCATTGCTCCAAGGCCTCGGAAGCGCTCTCGTGTGCTCAATGACCGAGAGCTTCTCGTGGCCTTGCATCAAAAGCATGACAAGCATCACTACTGGATGAAGCGTCAAATGCAAAGCCTCTTGGTGGATGTCAATCACATTCGCAATCTTGCCACCAAGAATTCCTTTGTCACCCATGAAACCTGTCGGAGGTCTTGGAAGAGTCTGACATTGCTAAGTGCTGAAGCTGATCTTCAAGACGATGGCTTCACTGAGAGATTCAAGTTCGACTCCACTCCTCCCAGGAATGTTGTCTTACGTCGAACCCCGTCTCTTGAAGACTCAGAGTACTCCTCCTCCACAGCAACTGTGAATGCCAGAGTCTTGGATGACGCAGATGATGCTACCTCACCACCTCCAACCTCAACGCGTGTCGACACTGCACACAGTTCTTCTGCACCACCAAACCTCAACGACGACCCTGCTGCTTCCCCTACTCCTTATGGGAACGAGTAGAGCCTATGTCTTCAAACCTTTTTGGTCCTTACTGCAAAAGTGAGAGAAGCATAGGTTGATAGTCTTCAAGCGGGTCCTGATGGGTGGTTGATATACTTTTTGCCTAGTGCTTACAACTCTCATTTTGCTACATTTGGTTCTTTGAGTTGTAACACTTGAACTTGATGGTCGTCTGCTACTTTTTCTGCTATTCTGTGTGATGCGATGATAAATTTCGCATATGCGATGATAAATCCCACATGAACTCATTCTGTAGACGTCCATTTTTCATTATGCATGTCATTATTCCTGTGTATCTGTTCATGCATGATGTATTGTCTTCATATGGTGAAGAAGATCTCCACAAGTACAACCTGCCATGTGCATTTGCATTCCAACGCAAAACAATTATATGCACATCTTCAGGGGGAGCCTTTTTACCATCTATGAAGACAATATCTTAATCCTTACAATTTCACATACTTTTATCCCCATCGAAAACTTCAACCAGTTTGTCATCAATCACCAAAAAGGGGGAGATTGTAAGTGCATCTAGTGCCACCCCTAGTTGATTTTGGAGTATTAACGACAAACCTGGTTGAGGGACTACTGTGTTTGTGAGAATTCCAGGATAACACAGGTAGTAGTCCCACCTTGATTCGGTTTACCTACCGGAGATGACCCCTAAAAATGTGTGAAGACATTGAAGACAATGGTGGTCTGTGAAGATATTCACATTGAAGACTATGACTCGAGAAGACATTGAGTGAAGACTATGGAGTGCGAAGACTTAGTTGTTTCGTTGTTTCCTTTTCTTCTTTGTTGAGTCATAGGAACCACCGCACTGTTAAGTGGGGTTCAAGTGAACAAAGTCAGAGTGACTGAAGTGATGCTCAAACCAAATCATATGTCTTCGAGCGAAGACAATGAGAGCAAATCTTATCCTGTGTTGGATAAGTCAGCTTTACTTGTAGCCCAAGTCAAGTTGCCGCGCGTGTTTGAAATCTGACCGTTGCGACACGTGTTAGTTCCTTAGTGACCCAGGATCATTTCGGACAAATCCGGTCGGGTTGCCCAGTGGCTATAAATAGCCCACCCCCTACACCATAAATTGGTGGCTGCTCAGAGTTAGTACACGGCTTTTGTCGCTTGAGAGCAACCCACCGCTGAAGCTTTCGAGAGAGAATCCTTGCAAGGACAAAGCCCAAACCACCCAGAGCCCAAAGAGTGTTTGGCATCACTGAAGTCTTTCTGTCTGCGTGATCTGAAGACTTGTTACACTTGAGGACTGTGAATCCTCCAGCCGGTTAGGCATCGCGTTCTGAGCATCCAAGAGCCATTGTGGATTGCCGGTGAATGAAGTCTGTGAAGGTTTAGAAGTCTACCTTGAAGACTTACCAGAGTGATTGGGCGGGGACTAGGTGTCCTTAGCTCAAGGGGAATAAGGTGAAGACGCGGTCTTCTGAGTTGAATCTCAGCCTCCCTAACCAGACGTACAGTTGTCACAGCAACTGGAACTAGTCGAACAAATCCCTGTCCTTCTGAAGCCACTGGTTCTATCTCTTACTTCCCTTCACTTACAGTTTGTCTTCGTGAAGTCTTTGCCTGCTTGCTTTATCTGATTGACTTCACTGTGTGACTATCTGTTCTGATTGGCTTCATACTATCTTCCATCCCGATCTTTACTACCTAGCCGCTGTTAGTCTTCGTGCTTTCACTTCATTGAATACTTGACTATGGCTTGTCTAGTGTAGTCTACCTTCCGCTGCATTCGAATAGTGTTGTTTATATTGTTTGTCTTCGAAACTCCCATGTTTTGAAGACTTTCATATAAATCGCCTATTCACCCCCCCTCTAGTCGATAACTAGCCCATTCAATATGGCACAGTTTGCAGGACACACGACAAGCATCATGCTTGCTGCTGTTTAGAAGGGTTGGGCCCCTTCAAAATGCAAATTTTTTGCTTGGTTGATAATTCAAAACAGAGTTTGGGCGGCCGATCGATTGCACCGTCGTGGATGGCCGAACTGCAACCTCTGCCCGCTTTGCAAGCAAGTCCAGAAAACCGCGGCACACCTTCTCTTCCAATGCAGGTTCTCCCAGCGTGTCTGGATCAAGGTCGCAACATGGCTTGGTATACATGGTGATGTGGTGAGGAGCTGGCAAAATGAGGCTACGGTTCGAGAATGGTGGATTAAAAATGTGATTGAGCGTGGAGATCAGAGAAAGGCTATCGCCTCCTTGTTCATGCTTATGTCTTGGGAGATTTGGAAAGAGCATAATGCAAGGGTTTTTCGTAACAACGCTGCTACGACGATGATGCTCGTCGCGAAGATAAAAGAGGAGGCCCATCTTTGGGCTATTGCCAGTGCCACGCACTTGAGTATTGTAATGTCGTGAGAGTAGATATTTGTCTCCCGCTTTGCGGTTATTTGTCTTAAACCTTCTCCCTTAATCAATGAAAATGACAAATCTTTTGCCTTGTTTTAAAAAAAAAGTATGTTTCCAACCAATACCATATATGTTGATTCTTTTCATAATTCTGCAAGTCTCAAATTTTGATTTCGTAAAATTTATTATATATAGTGGATTCAGATGTACCCGACGGTTTCTAAAAATACTCGTGTTTTATCAGCCTGCGTGCATCCTGCTTTTGCTACCGTGACCCACCAACTTCCTGTAGTGTTGAGCATCTGAACGTACACTGTTTGCTTGTTTTTCCCGCACGTAAGCACTGTTTATTTGGCAGCCTGGTCCGGTTTGTGTTATCAATTTCGTTGTAGAAGTGATCAATGGCGGTCGGTGATTATTTTTGGAAATTGTTCAGTTGCCTCAGTCCTGCTTGCATGCCTAGTTGAGTTTGTATATGATATGCTGCTTGTACCAACACCAAGAGACCGACAAGCCAAAATGGCTTCACAATTTGAACGGAACCGGCCGACAAATAAATAGGATATCTTGATTTTTCCACTGAAAATGAGAAATTGATTCTGTAAAGCTAGCTGTCCATATCTATACAGGTTGACATTATCTGGAATATGTTCTCTGAATTAAAGACAATGCTGAAAGGCTAGTAGTTTTTTTTTTTTGAAATGGAGACAAAAGCTTTGCCTCATCCATTAAATAAGTGAGAAAAGAGTTTGTTACAAGTCACCCAATTACACGGCATGCGGATTATTCTCGCAAAATTAAAGACCCTGGCTTTTTTCACCGGCGACGATCCAAAGGTTGGCCTCAGTAGAGATGGAGGAGAGCAAGATTGTCGGTGGAGCACTCTTATGTTTGAAAACTCTTGCGTTACGCTCGTTCCAAATTGTCCATGACACGAGCATGGTGAGGGATGCCTTGGCTTGTCGGTTTGGCGTGCCGTCGGTGCAAGTACTCGCCCACCAATCTTTAACCGAGTCAAAGAAGGGCCAAGCGGAAGTGTCTAGCCCGAGAATGAGGAATTTCTCGATGACCAATGACCAAAGCCTTCGAGTATAGCGGCATTTGTAGAAGAGGTGAGGTCCGCATTCTTGCACCCTCTTGCAAAAAGGGCAAAGATCACAATTTGGCCACCCACGCTTTGCCAACCTATTGGCGGTCCAAATTCTATCTTGGAGCGCCAACCAAGCAAAGAATTTGATTTTTGAAGGTGCCCAAGCCTTCCAAACCATCTTATCCATGGGTGAGAGGACCATCCCTAGGTATTGCGCCTTGTATGCAGAGGCCGCCGAGTATTGCCCACTTGCTGTATGTTTCCAAAGGATGTCGTCCTCGGTGAGATCGTCGAGATGGACCTCAAGGAGGAGCATCCAAAGAGCGAAGAACTATGTGACGTGCTCAACACAAACAACGGTGGGGGGTTTGATCTTGAGTATCCACGCATTGTGCTTGAGCGCCTCCTGCACCTTCCAATTTTTTCTCTTGGAGGCCTCATAGATGAGCGGAGCAATGTCCTTAGGCTTGCGTCCAAGGAGCCAAGGAGAGTCCCAGAAGGGGGTCTTCGCGCCGTTACCAACGATGATGGTGGTGGAAGCATAGAAAAAGTTGAGGTCCTCCTCGTCGCATGGGTTTCCCATCCCCACCCACATCTTGGTGGCATCCTTCCATTCATACCACGTCCACCGCAACCTGAGAGCCCGAGTGAACTTGTCGGTGTTGAGAACCCCAAGCCCCCCATACTCAAGAGGTCGGCAAACAATCTCCCAATTCACCTTGCATTTTGCCCCCGTCGTCTTGTCCGAACCAGACCATAAGAAAGCTCTCTCGAGCTTGTTCACATTGAGAAGGATGGTTGGTGGAATGACCAGCGGGGTGGCGGGGTAGACCACTTGGGATGTGATCACGGACTTGACAAGGGTCATTCACCCGATGGTGGTGATGTTTTGACCATCATAAGTTGATAACTTGCTCGCAACTTTGTCCACGAGAAATTGGAGGTCCATCAACTTGAGCTTCCAAACAGAGAGGGGCAGCCCCAAGTATCACAAGGGGAACGAAGCCCATGTTGCCGGGAAACTTTGGGTTAGGCGGCCCAAATCAAGATGTTTGCAGCGAATGGGCACCATAGAACTCTTCTAGAAATTGGTGCAAAGGCACGTAACCTCTCCGAAACCCCTCAAAATGCTTGCAAGGTTGTCCACGTCCTTTTTGACCGGGGCCAAGAAAACGGCTGTGTCATCCGCGTACAGAGAGGTCCTCATCACGGCTCCCCTACCCCGGATTTTATGGAGGAGCCCCTTTCTCGTAGCTACATCAAGAATTCTTTGGAGCGGATCAATGGCGATGATGAAGAGAAACGGGGAGATGGGGTCTCCCTGCCGAAGACCTTTCCCATGCTTGATGGGACACCCGGCAATACCATTGAGAACGATCCTCGAGGATGAAGAGCTAAGGAGGGCTGCAATCCAGTCCCGGAATTTACTTGGGAAGCCTCGCCGTTGGAGAAGATCAAGCAAATACTCCCACTTAACAGAGTCGAAGGCCTTGCGAATATCAAGCTTGAAAAGGAGGGAAGGTGTCTTCCTCTTGTGGAGGCGCCGAGCGAGATTGCGAACATACAAAAAGTTGTCGTGGATACTTCTTGTTTTGATGAAGGCACTTTGGGCGTTGGAGACGAGGTTTGTCATGTGTGGGCCGAGCCTCATGGAGAGCACCTTTGCATAATTTTCGCGATTGCGTGGATGAGACTGATGGGCCTATAATCGGCGATGCCCTCCGCCCCTTCCTTCTTAGGCAGGAGCACCACGTTTGCAGAGTTTAGCAACTGGAGGTTTGCAGTGTGTAGGGAGTCAAAGCGCGTGATAACCCTCATGAGGTCGTGCTTGATAATGTCCCAACACTTCTTGAAGAAGAGGCCCGTGAAACCATCCGGCCACGGAGCCTTGTCACTTGGCATGTCATTGATCGCTTCGAGAACCTCACTCTCGGACATAGGGGAGTCAAGGCCATGCAGATCGAGAGGTTCAAAATTTAGCTCCTCCCAATTGAAATCTTCGCGGCTTTGATAGCCTCTGCTCATGACATTTGAAAAGTGGTCTTGGATTAGCTTCTCTTTGGCGTCGTGCTCGGTGACCCAACCAAGCTCGTTCTCGATTCTATGTATATGGTTTTTTCTTCTCCTTGCATTAACACGGCGGTGGAAGAACTTGGTATTGGCGTCCCCTTCTTTGAGATTGAAAATTCTTGCACATTGTTTCTTGCGAGATCTTTCGAGCGCACTCAAGGCGATGGCCCTTCTCTTGAGCCTGGCTCAGAGCTCAAGTTCTTCGGTGGAGAGAAGCCTATCCTCTTGGGCAATGTCAAGGCGTAGAATCACCAAAAGCGCTGCCTGAAGGTGAATTTTAGCCTTTGAGAAAAGGCCCCTACTCCACTCGGAGAGGCGGAGCCCCATCTTCTTGAGCTTGTGATGTAGGATTTGGTATGGCTCAGTGTGTTCTACCCTCCCATTCCACGCCTTTTGGACCACCGCGTTGAAACCGGGCATGGATGCCCAAAAATTCTCAAATTTAAAGACCCGAGGTCTTCTTGGTCCCTTGTTGTCGGCAAGAAGTAGCGGACAGTGGTCGGAGAGGGAGGAGGAAAGCGCATTAAGGACATGGTTGTTGAAGGTTGTGTCCCACCCGGCGTTGCAAAAGAACGAGTCTAGTTTGCACAAGGTAGGGTTTGCCCTCTCATTGCTCCACGTAAATCTCTGGTTTTGGAGGTGAATTTCTTTGAGCTCACAACTCTGAAGTGTTACCCTGAAACGATTGATCCTACTGCGGTTTACATTCCTCTTGTTTTTATCTCTAGCCCGGTATATTTGGTTGAAATCTCCGGTGGCAAGCCACGCCGTCCCAGGTGGCGGCTTCTCTGCCAGTAGCTCGGCAAAGAAAGCATCTTTGCAGGAGTAATCCGTGGGGCCGTAGACAGAAGTGATCTTGAAGAGGACGTCGGTCCCTCTCACCCGGACCATGGCGGAAAGGCAGTACGTAGTGAAGTTAATGCAGGAAACATCAACAAGCAGATCATCCCAAAGCATCAAGATGCCACCCCTGGTACCAGTTGCTGGTTTCTGCGAAAAGCTATGCAGCCTATGCCCGCCCAGGAAGGTTGTCGTGAACTGATCGACATGCTGGAGCGTTGTCTCTTGGAGGCAAACGACATGGCAGGACGAGGAGGCGATCGTGGCATTGACAGTGGAGCGTCGATCCGGGCAGTGGAGACCCCTCAAGTTCCAGCTCAGGAAATTGATCGGTTGTTCTATCATATTAAAACCAGGAGAACCTTGTAGCCTGGCCACATGGCGGAGGTGGCCGAAGCAGCAGCAACAGGGGCATGAACATGTTTGGGACACACAGAGAACAGCCAGCAAGGTTTGAAAGTTGCACATACAGCAGAACATTGCCATCCAGAGAAAACAGAACGTAGCCCACTAAGGATACATGGCCACAAGCCAACATACAGACTACTTCAAACACACAGAGCGCCCTTACACCTGGAACAAACACCTATAAATAGCTAGAGATATGTGCACCAAAAGGCTAGTAGTAGGACGCGAAGGATGAGCCCATTCAACTGCCTATAAATAGCTAGAGATATGTGCACCAAAATGATAAAAGCAGCGGCAACAGGAAACAACAACAAGAAGAGAGCAAGCCTTACATGGCTGCAAGGGCCTTACCTCTGATAGTCAAGGATGACTTGCCTATGTTTTCATCCATGTTCAATGCTTCATTAGCCTTGGCGTGGGTTCTTATGGGCAGTCACCTTGGCTAGCCTGAGTGGCTCTTGCTGCTCATGCTAGGCTGAATTTACCTCTCTGTAGACGTATGCATTTCTGAGGACAAATGAAAAGCTCCTTGTTTTTTTCCTATAAGAAAGTTGGGTTGATGCATGATTAGCTGTTCATGCAGATGCAATCATTGTACATACATACTTATGAAGATATATATCTCCCTGTACCCAGTAGAGCCTGCATCCTCACATTTCTACATTTTAAACATGCAGGTGATGTATAATCATGTGTGCATAAAAGCATGAAGGGGAAAGCTGTCAAGTCAGAGCCTGAGCGCATGCAGGAAGTTGCAACAGTACATATGTTCATCCGTTATCTATAATTAGGCTTAAGTTATCTTATCTTGCATTGATGCATAGTCCATATTTAATTTTTATACTCCCTCCGTTCGGAATTACTCGTGCAAAAAAAAATGTATCTAGATGTCTTTTAGTTGTATATACATTTATTTTTATCCATTTATGTGACAAGTAATTTCGAACGGAGGAAGTATGACCCAACACTAGATAGTGCGCTGACGGCTAGTTCACGGGAAAACACAAAAGAATGGAGTTCCTCCCGTCTTTTTTACCTTCACTGCGTTCGGAATAGAGGAAATGAAAACAATAAACCAGAGGAAAAGTACCCCTATCCGTCAGATTTCAAAGGAACCGAAACATTTGCTTCCACCTCTTTTTTCGCTTAGGCCGAGGCAAATAGGAAGAAGCCAGTGAATAAACAATCATTTCCTTGTCTGTTCTAGTACTACCACAGTGCATTATTTTGAATTTTTTAATCAGCTTCCTGTGGTCTTCTCTCTACTGATCCGAACACCATCTTCAGTTTTTGTCCTCCGTTTTCTGTTCCCATAGTTTTACCACAGCAATCCTTTGCTTTCACCAATTCCTATAGTTTTTTCTACCTCTCTTCCGAACGGGCCCTAAATTGCTGGGGCTGGTTTACAGAGACAAGGAGCACGAGGTGCACAACTTGTTTGAGTAATCTTGAGCTTAATTAGTTTTAGGCAAATGCTAGTTATGTGCGAGCTAGCTGCTGGCTGCGGTGTCGTAGTACTACTACCTCTGTTCTGGTTTATAAGTTCCCCTTTGTATTTTGTGTCAAATTTTAACTATACTTTTAACTAACAAAATATTAATGCATGTCTCCAAAAATTATGTCGCTGGATTCGTATTTGAACATAGTTTTCAATCATATTAATATTTATGACATACATTAACATTTTGTTAGTTAAATTTAAGGTCAAAATTTATCATATAATACAAAGGGATTAATAAACCAGGATGAAGGTAGTAGTTGGGCTTGCATGCCGTGTGTTTTGTCCGTGGCAGGTTCAAACTAAGTCCTAGTCTGTCCGCAGGTGAGTTTGCGTTGGTTACGTGTTAGCATGGGCCCTTGTTTGTCTTGGTTTAGGTTGCTCCGTCGGCCGTTGTCTTGAGTGTGTATATATACATACAGGTGAGGCTATACAAGATTGTAGCACCGTGGGTTCTGAGAAAGGAAACGAAAAAGGGAAGAGGAAGCTGGATTTTGGTGGTATACTACTGGCCAAACTTTGGACGTCACGTGCCTCGCTCATGGGGAGCTCCTACTGCACGCTCCTCCTCTGCGGGCCCATGAATACAAAACAGCAGCGGAAAAGATTTAAAAAAAGAAGGCGGCTGCTACAAATCAGCCGGTTGATTTTTCTAAAATATCATCTGCCCAATTAGTCGTCCGATATGGCACTGGTGGTCGTCGATCTCGGCAAGGCAGCTTGGCGTCTTCTCTCCTCTAAACCCATCCACCACGCGATTCACTTCAACACCCCACGTCTCCTCTGAAGACCAATGTTGCAGAGCAACACAACACCCCGCCGTGATACTTGCCGCCTATGACATCTCGGCACCGACCGTGCAACGCAGCACCGGGAGCCACCGGAGGGCTCCTCCATGGCAACACCGAGCGCGACGTCTCCGACGAAGCTTCATTGCAGCTCCGGCGAAAGCTTCATCGCAGCTCCGCGAAGCTTCATTGCAGCCCCGACGGAGTCCGTTTCGACACCATCACAGCTCCAATGACAGCTCCAATGACAGGGCGCTGCTCCAATGCAGCCCCGGGCGGCGCTCGATGACAACACCGAGCGCGATGTCTCCAGCGAAGTTTCATTACAACTCCGGCGACAGGAGTCTGTTCCAACCCCCGTCGCAGCTCCAACGCACAGCGGCGCTCCAATGCAACCTCGGCGGCGCGAAAAATATCTCCAACGCAGCACCTCCTGCTTGCAGCGTTGCAGCACCGGCGGCGAGAGGCATCCGCCACCGGCCTTCGTGCAGCCTTGCAACAATGGCGGCGAGCAGCCCAACCTCCCTCCTGCGCGTTGCATTGCAGCACCAGGGATGAGTAGCGCCCGCCTCCGGTCTTCCTACTGCGATGCAACACCGGCGGCAGCGCTACGCTTGTGGCCGGTGCGCCCACGGCGAGCAACACACTGCTCCTTCCCGCTCGCAGCAATGGTGGTGCGCCCCCATGGTGAGGAGCACACAGCTCGTGGTCGCGTTTACCCCTCGCTTGCGCAACAACCCCTATTTGGGCGGGGTGCAGCTGGTGGTGGTGGTCATCGTGCATCCCATTTTGTAGCAGCGGCGTCTGCTGGTCGGTGTCGCCATGGGCACTCTCCCTCTTAGATGCAATGGAAGAGGAGGTGGGAGAGGAAAAAAGATGATGGAAAAAACGAGTGGAGGAGAAGCCGTGTGAAGGAGATAAGCTCGAGGGAAAAGCGGTGGCCTCGTTCTCTCGGGGACACGTGTCGCACAGGCCAGCCGATTTACGTGACGTTGTTTTCAGCTGGATGATTTTAAAAGTTTTCCAAAAAAGAATGTCGCGCCGAGGATTTGAACTCACGCCAAGGCCTTCGTGACCTAATCGGCTACCCGTTAGGGCAACCAGGTAGTAGTTACAAAAAGTACATCGAGAATTCTTAATGACAATAGTAGCTGCGCGGTTCCAAAAAATGGAAGTTCACCGATTACAATAATGTTCGCAAATTGTTTTCAAAAAAAGAAAAGGCTCACGTATTCAAAAGAGATCACGAATATTTAAAAAAGTTCACTAATTTCAGAAAACAAGTTCGTGAAAATTAAAAAGGATCACTAATTTAAGAAAATTCATGAATTTGAAAATAGTTCATGAGTTTGAAAAAAGGTCACGAAATACAAAAGTTTAAGAAAATTGAATAAAGTTCACTAGTTTGAGAAAAAAGTTCATGAATTTGAAAAAAAATTCATGATATTGGAAAAATAGTTCACTGATTTTGAAAAAGGTTCATTGAATTTGAAAAAAACTTCATCGGATTTGCAAAAAAAATTCATCGAATTTGGAAAAAATGTTCATCAAATTCGAAAAAAGGTTCATCCATTTTGAATAAAGATTCACGAATTTGAAAATAACCACGCATTAAAGAAAACAAAAAAAGTTCATGCATTTAGCAAAAAGAAAATGAAAGTGAAAATAACGAACAGAACCGTTCCAAGAAAAAAGAAAAGGGGAAAGAAAAAAAGTCCCGGGAATTAAAAGAGGATAAAAAGGTAAAACAAACTGAATTAAGAGGGTGTTTATTTCCAGGGACTTATTGGTTTAGGGACTTAAAAAAGTACCTATAAGTCTCATCTATACCAAACAGGAGAGACCTATAGGGACTTATTGGGGTCATTTGGGACTTATCAAAAAAGACTCTCAGGGAGGAACTTATTGGAACTTATCGATCTGGATGCACCTACCCCGCATCGCCCCGCATGAACCCCGCCCCGCTCGTTCCCCTCCTCGCCTCGCTCCTCCCCGCCTCGCCCCAATCGCCGCCGCCGTCGGCACCCTGAACCGCCGCCGCCATGGCCGATGAGGAGGACGAGATCCCCTTCTTCTCTCAATTTCCCTCGTCTCAATAGGCAACCAAAGGCTCATCCGCCGGTGGAAATCTCGGGAGGGGAATAGGTTTCTTGGATCTCAACAGCAACGTCGACGTCTTCCCGGAGTTGGGCTCGTACCAGCAACTCCTCTTCGACCAGTCGGCCGGTCATGGCCTTCCTCCGGTTGGACCTGGTTGTGGGAGGCCCGTGCCCCAGGGCGGAGGAGGCCGCAGCCGGTCTCTGAACATCGGAGGCCGAGGCGGCTCTCACCTTACGTGAACAAGTGTTTTATTATTAGGATTTAGGGGTAACATGAACTTATAAGTCCGTGTAAACAAACAGATAGGGACTCGAGACTTATAAGTCCATGTAAATAAACAGGTAGGGACTTATGACTTATAAGTTGGGACTTAAAAAGCTCTATGACTTATGAAACAAAGGCCTAAGGCAATCAGCTGAGTAGGCCAGGTGGTTAGTTTGGTTGAATCTGAAGCGTGAGGTCTCTAGTACGAACCTGTATGTTAAGCAGAAAAGAGAGAAAAAGAAATGGGAAGATGGGCCGGGCCCAACTAGCCACGCCCGTTTGCGAACCGGCGCTTAAGCGCCAGGTAGGATTCGCCTCGCACATGTGCCTTCAAGTTTGCCGAGTACCTCCGGTAGGCTCTCGACAGAGTCAAATGCCACAAGGCAGTCGCCGGGGAGCTCCTATAGAGCGTTGTAGGCGCCCGTTGGGAGACGTGGCGCCTACAGCGATCTTCTGTGGGCTGATTTCGTTCGGCCCATCACCACTGGTTCGTTCTCTGGCTGTTTCTTTCACGCGCCTGAAGTTTAGCGAGAAGCTGGTTCGTTTGCTCTTTTTTTTCGTGGCGAACTGTTCTGCTAACTAGTGTCAGCTATTAGATTGATTGATTCTGACTGTTTCCTAAAAATTCCTTTGGAAGTACGGTTTTGTAGAAAAAATGTTTGTGAATAGAAGAACTAAAATAATATTTCTGGCATATCACTTTATTTTCCGAAGTAAAGAATAAACGTAGGTAACAAATTTGGATGCTGAAAAATCAAAACGTGGATTCAAAATGTTCACGGGTTTAAAAAAAAATCACAACTTTGAAAAAAAGTTCATCAAAATTAAAAACCTATCATCGAATTTTAAAAAAAGTCCATTGAATTCAAAAAAAAGTTCACCGACTTAAAAAATAGTTCATCTGTTTAAAAAAGTTCATCAAATTTGGAGTAAAGTTCATTGGTCTTTAAGAAACGTTCATCGAATTTGAAAAAAGTTCATGTAATCTAGAAAAGTTCGTCGATTTTGAAACAAATCTTCAAATTTGAAAAAAGTTCATCGAATTTGGAAAACAAATCATGTAATCTAGAAAAAGTTCACTGAATCTGAAAAAAGTTCATCATTTGTAGTTCATCGGTTTTACAAAGGGCAATGCTACGCGTCCGCCGGATGATAAACCGATAAGATCAGCCACCTCAGCAACCGTCAGATACCGCCCGAAACAGCCGTCCAATCTACCTACCATCCCAGCCAACTGGGTGCCTCCGCAACAGCCAGCTTGTTTAGCTCATGCCTTTGCAACAAGGACCTTGTTGCAAAGGTCCATTGAGACAGCACCACTGGCCCGCCATGGCCTCAGTGCCTCGACCATGGAGCGTCGCCGCCCGCCGGAGTCATCGCGTCTCCTCTGAACCAGCACCCCGAGCAACTGCCTCTATTCCAGCACGACAACGATGAACTCTCATGCCGCGCACTCCTCTAGGGATTTCTGCAACCGAAGCTATGTTTCTGAAACATGCGTCATGTTGCAATATTTGCCCTCGTACGCTCTAACGCAGAGCGCTCGTTTTGGGCTTTCTGCAACCAGGGCTATGTTTCTGAAACAATATCCTTGTTGTAGAAGAGAAAATATTCATTATCAAACCATTTTTCATCTTTTTGAAACAAGATCTCTATTGCAGAAACTTTCTGAAACTCGACCATGTTGCCGAAAGAAAAACTTCACCACAAAACACTTTTTTTCTTTCTGAAATAAGATCTCTGTTGTAGAAAGCTTCTGAAACAAGACGCTTGTTGCAAAAAAAAAACTAGCCGCATGAGACTTGTCACCAGTGCGAGCGCCCGATCAAAATCAATCATATGGCTAGGCACGCGGCAGATGTTGTGAGTGCATCAGTCGGATGAAGGTTAGCGTTTTCCTTTTACAAAACACGAAATTCTTAAAAAAACACATTTAAAAGAGCAAAATAAAAATACAAAGGAAAACCCGAATAAAACCATCCGTGAGCTAACCGTGAACCAGGAAAAACTGGTTTGGGAAGCTTCTAGAAACTTCTCAAAATCAGTTTTTTGCGAACGTGAAGACACAAAATAAAAGGCTGAAGGGAAATACGTCTGTGTACTAGCGGGTCGATGTCGGAGTGGTTCGAGACGGGCGGTCGCAACGAGTGGACTGCGGTTCGAATCCTAGTTCTCGCACATTTTTAAACTTTTCTAGAAAACAAGAGAAACTAGAATGGGAATTACACTGTAACAAATAGGCATTGCCCGGTCTCCGTCCGGTCCGTCAAGTGTCCTTTTTGTACTAAGTGGCCCACCTAGGGCCCGGTAACTTGTTTGCCAAGCATTCGGTAAAGTGGGCTTTGCCTGAAGGGTTTGGGCTGAGTACTCTTAGCCGACAACAACACTAGGAAACCTCGCTGCCGAGTGGGAAACCTCGCTGGAGCAAAGAGTAACAAGAAAATGTAAAACAAAAATACTGCAACTAAATGAAATAGCGCACTCCACAACTAGCATTTTTTTAATTCAGCCCTAGAGCAAACTCAATTGGCAAATGTAGCAAAGAAATGGCTTGATCCTTGACAATCAGTTGGCGTTTCTTCAATCAAGATGTATAATTGAATTCATATAGGGAAAATTGTTTACCCTATTTTCAAGAGAATTTGGAAAAGTGCAGCCATGTTAAGATACCAATTTTTCATCTGGTTGGCATTAAAACCAGAAACCTTCTTAAGAGAAAGAACTCTTTCCTACCCTCTTAGAGATGTGAGTTATGCGATTTTAATAATGATGAACTACTTTGCACCTCTTTTTGGGACTACCCTATCGCTCTTAATTGTTGGGATTCCATCATCAGTGATAGAGAAGAGGGATCTGTGTTTAGTGATGCTCATTTCACACTCACTTCTTGCTGAGTTTGCTATGGATATTATTATGGTGGGGTCCTGGCATGTTTTGATGCAGAGAAACTCCAAAAAAAAACTTAAAGCCCAAGAACCTTCAATTCAATCTTGGAGTTTTTTGCTCAGGACTGACTTGCAACTAGTCCTGATCAGATTCAAGAGCAAGTACAAGGAAGCTTTCAGCCACTGGACAGAGTCACATTGAATTTAGAATAATTGTTTTTAAAAGATTTCTCTAGAGCTAGAATTGGTTAAATTGTATGCCTTTTTGGTGGCTATTAGCTTTGTAAATACATTATCCATATTAATTCAGTTCCAAAAACAACAAGCATTTTTACAAAGCAAATGCTTAAATCCAACGTCAGTGCCAACCACTATCAAGCACATGTCTCAAATCGTACCATTTCAGTGCCAAAATCGTGAGTATATGAACCAACAACATGTCCTGTTATCAGCGCTAGCCCTGAATCCTAGAATAAGTTGTAGCAATCACCATCTAGAGCCGCTTCACACCGTTTTCAATTCTTCTTGCCCTTGACTTTTCTGCGGCATAGCCCACACATATAGGTGATTACAAAGCTGGAAAGTCAGCACGGTTGCTAGGAATTTCTGTAGAAAATAGAGATGTTTCTACTTTTCAAAATTATGTAGCGATGGACGACTCCCTATACGGGATCTCTTATAATCTTTACTTTTATCATGGGTGTGTCTGTAATGCTGGAATCTTAATATACGATATCTCATCATAAAAATGAAGCATGGGATTATACATTTTGAAGGGGGGGAAGCATGCTTATTTGTCTTCCATAATAATAATATCATGTACACTTCCCAATGCAGTTTTGGACCTCCTCTTCCATCATCGCTCACAGACAAATATAATTTGGAATGAAAATTTAGAGGCTCACATTTTGATCAAATGAACGCCACATAGAAAAGATCATTTTTCACTAAAAGTGCAAGGTAAGTTTTTGGTAGCAATATAAACTTGGGTGGCACCACTCACACAAAATCGATCAATTCCTTGGAAGGATTAAAGTAACCTTTTTTGCGATTTACTGGAAATTCGTGTCGGCAAATGTATGCATTTTCTTGCAAAAAGAGCATGTATGTATTTTCCCTAGCTATCCTTATCTCAGTTCAAAGGAGAAAGAGAGGACCAGTGAGGGAGCTACATGCATGCATGTGCTAGTGGTAGACATGAAGATAAGCTCTCCGATGCATATGCCATGTAAAAGCAGGCAGGCTGCAAAGCACCATGATACTCTGCATTTATCAAAATGATGATAAAAGGGAGAAAACATGGTTAATTATTTGACAAGTTCCTTAGCATGTCTCCTTCCCAGACCCTAATTATATACGGAGTATGTGCTAATTTCTTTTGGTTGCTCATCAATGACAGACTCAATACCAGAGCTCCTTGAAGACTATACATGTGTTATATGCAATCAGCAAGCTCTTGAGACAAGGAACCATCTCTTTTTCCATTGCCCATTTGCCATAATGTGTTGGGGGTATCTTTGCCCTACTTGGTGACCTCTTCATGCAAGTATCCAAGACCAGCTCCAGCAGTTGGTCCAACCTATGAACCTACCATTTGCCATGGATATTATCATCCTGCTAGCCCGGGCTATTTGGAACACTAGAAATGGCTTTATATTCAGGCATATTCCTCCAAGCTTATATTCCTGCAGGAGGATGTTCAAGGAGGAACTTTAGTGGTTGACTCTCAGAGGCAAATGAAAATCTTTTGAAGCTCTGCCTGGTTGGGTGCAAAATTTCACATGACTTCCTTGATTCATTTACACCTTGTGGATGGCCATGGCTCCCTAACCTCCTCACCGTTCAACAGACTGGCCACTCTCTGTTGTTGTTCTTCAAGCTTTTTGCTTTGCTTTTCTAGGCCTTTAGCACACTTTGTTCTCTTTTGTATATAACTTCTTTTGAAAATTAAAAAAATATCATTATGGAAAGAAACTCTCACAGTTTTGGGTCAAAAAAAGGGATGACCAATGAAGTATACACTCGTTCTCATATATGAGAGATTGGGTGAGGCTGCATAAAAGAACAAAGTTTAATTATGCATGTTCGGAAGAGTTGCAGGGCATGTAGCCTTAGGGCATATTCAACGGCAACCTACAAAAAATCTCCCGCATCCGTATGTGGATAGGAGGACCAGTCTACCGACATGGATGCAGGAGGCAGCCATCCAATGGTAGCAGCATACATTTCAAACCGTATTTTAACAAAGCGGACGAAATTCATGCAAACCGGCTGATATTCATCAAAGGTCGGATATAAAATAGCACAAATCATCCACACATAGCATGCAAATTAAGTCTAGTACAACAAGGTCTCAAATTCGACTAGATCTCGGATGTCCAACAAGTTTTTCATGAACGTATCATGTCCTCCCATACATACTTCCCCTTCAGCTTCATCCAACAGTGTGTGCACGTAAATTGCCATCCCTCTGACCTGTGGTACACCACGGCAGCATGTGTGGGTTACATATAATGTGTAGACCAACATTGAGTGAATGAATCAATCACCAAGTTGAGCAAGAGGAAGTAAAACTTACCATCTCCTCCATGTTCGCGTGCAATGGCCAGCTTGCCTCGAGCTGACTAACCAAGTTGCAAAACGTGATGATGCGGACCTGGATAGCGTGCCAGCGATATGAAAATGACCTCATGTTGCACCGTTGAATGATGTACATGTCATAGGGCGGAATGTGCTTTCCAGCATGAAACTTCTCATGCACTTGCTCCAAGAAGGGCGGCCCTCTGGTCCTGACTATGAAATCCACGGATACGGCTAACCATGCATCACACAACAACTCATCCTCCATGGTCGAGTAGCTCACCAACCTACGTACTCTAAAAACGACATAGCATTTGAAAATAAGCTTAATGAAATTTGACCGAACACCTATCGGGCGTGGTGTCTGCCATGGAGGTCATCGATAGGGGGCGGAGTGTACCTGGGTACAAACGCCTCCAAGGCTAAAAGCTCCCTCGGAACAGCGAGCGATCGCATCGGTGCTGGTTGCGGACGTCCGGCAATGCCTCTGCGGCAGCCGAAGATGAAAAGTGGCGGCGGTGGAGGTGAAGGGTGCGGATGCAAAGTGAAGGAAATGTGCCCTAGAGGCAATAATAAAGTTGTTATTTTATATTTTCTAATTCAAGATAAATGTTTATTATTCATGCTAGAATTGTATTAACAGGAAACTTGATACATGTGTGAATACATAGACAAAACATCGTGTCCCTAGTATGCCTCTACTAGACTAGCTCGTTGATCAAAGATGGTTAAGTTTCCTGGCCATGGACATGAGTTGTCATTTGATGAACGGGATCATATCATTAGTGGAATGATGTGATGGACAAGACCCATCCGTTAGCTTAGCATAATGATCGTTCAGTTTTATTGCTACTGCTTTCTTCATGTCAAATATATATTCCTCCGACTATGAGATTATGCAACTCCTGGACACCGGAGGAATGCCTTGTGTGCTATCAAACGTCACAACGTAACTGGGTGATTATAAAAATTGAGTGAAGAACCAAATAAATAAATACATGTTTACAAAATGTGGTGCGAAAAAAATATCATGAAAAATGAAAAATTGTATTCATCTATGATGTATGTCTACTCCTAAAAATATGCTCTATAGGTATCTCCGAAGGTGTTTTTTGGGTTGGCATAGATCGAGATTAGGATTTGTCACTTCGAGTATCAGAGAGGTATCTCTGGGCCCTCTCGGTAATGCACATCATATGAAGCCTTGCAAGCAATGTGACTAATGAGTTAGTTACAGGATGATGCACTACGGAACGAGTAAATAGACTTGCCGGTAACGATATTGAACTAGGTATGAAGATACCGACAATCGAATCTCGGGCAAGTAACATACCGATGAGAAAGGGAATAACGTATGTTGACATTGCGGTTTGACCGATAAAGATATTTGTAGAATATGTGGGAACCAATATGAGCATCCAAGTTTCGCTATTGGTTATTGACTGGAGAGGTGTCTCGGTCATGTTTACATAGTTCCTGAACCCGTAGGGTCCGCACGCTTAACGTTCGATGACGATATCTATTATGTGAGTTATGTGTTATGGTGACCGAAGGTTGTTCGGAGTCCCGGGTGAGATAACGGACATGATGAGGAGTCTCGAAATGGTCAAGAGGTAAATATTTATATATTGGAAGGTTATATTCGTGAAGGAAATATGCCCTAGAGGCAATAATAAAGTTATTATTTATTTCCTTATAATCATGATAAATGTTTATTATTCATGCTAGAATTGTATTAACCGGAAACATAATACATGTGTGAATACATAGACAAACAAAGTGTCACTAGTATGCCTCTACTTGACTAGCTCGTTAATCAAAGATGGTTATGTTTCCTAACCATGAACAATGAGTTGTTATTTGATTAATGAGGTCACATCATTAGTTGAATGATCTGATTGACATGACCCATTCCATTAGCTTAGCACACGATCGTTTAGTATGTTGCTATTGCTTTCTTCATGACTTATACATGTTCCTATGACTATGAGATTATGCAACTCCCGTTTGCCGGAGGAACACTTTGGATGCTACCAAACGTCACAACGTAACTGGGTGATTATAAAGGAGCATTACAGGTGTCTCCAAAGGTAGATGTTGGGTTGGCGTATTTCGAGATTAGGATTTGTCACTCCGATTGTCGGAGAGGTATCTCTGGGCCCTCTCGGTAATACACATCACATAAGCCTTGCAAGCATTACAACTAATATGTTAGTTGTGAGATGATGTATTACGGAACGAGTAAAGAGACTTGCCGGTAACGAGATTGAACTAGGTATTGGATACCGACGATCGAATCTCGGGCAAGTAACATACCGATGACAAAGGGAACAACGTATGTTGTTATGCGGTCTGACCGATAAAGATCTTCGTAGAATATGTAGGAGCCAATATGGGCATCCAGGTCCCGCTATTGGTTATTGACCGGAGACGTGTCTCAGTCATGTCTACATTGTTCTCGAACCCGTAGGGTCCGCACGCTTAAGGTTTCGATGACAGTTATATTATGAGTTTATGAGTTTTGATGTACCGAAGGTTGTTCGGAGTCCCGGATGTGATCACGGACATGACGAGGAGTCTCGAAATGGTCGAGACGTAAAGATTGATATATTGGAAGCCTATGTTTGGACATCGGAAGTGTTCCGGGTGAAATCGGGATTTTACCGGATTACCGGGAGGTTACCGGAACCCCCCGGGAGCCATATGGGCCTTCATGGGCCTTAGTGGAAAGGTGAAGGGGCTGCCCACAAGGGCTGCGCGCCTCCCCCCTTCCCCTAGTCCTATTAGGACTAGGAGAGGTGGCCGGCCACTCTTCTTCCCTTTTCCCCCTTGGGAATCCTAGTTGGAATAGGATTGGGGGGGGGGGGGAGTCCTACTCCCGGAAGGAGTAGGACTCCTCCTGCGCCTCTCTCCCTGGCCGGCGCCCCCCTCCCCCCTTGGCTCCTTTATATACTGAGGTAGAGGCACCCTAGAACACACAAGTTGATCCACGTGATCTGTTCCTTAGCCGTGTGCGGTGCCCCCTGCCACCATATTCCTCGATAATACTGTAGCGGAGTTTAGGCGAAGCCCTGCTGCTGT
>NC_041393.1:240797888-240804626 GCF_002162155.2 Triticum dicoccoides
CGGAGTTTAGGCGAAGCCCTGCTGTTGTAGTTCATCAAGATCGTCACCACGCCGTCGTGCTGACGGAACTCTTCCCCGACACTTTGCTGGATCGGAGTCCGGGGATCGTCATCGAGCTGAACGTGTGCTCGAACTCGGAGGTGCCGTAGTTTCGGTGCTTGATCGGTTGGATCGTGAAGACGTACGACTACTTCCTCTACGTCGTGTCATCGCTTCCGCAGTCGGTCTGCGTTGGGTACGTAGACAATACTCTCCCCCTCGTTGCTATGCATCACATGATCTTGCGTGTGCGTAGGAAATTTTTTGAAATTACTACGTTCCCCAACAGTGGTATCAGAGCCTAGGTTATTTATGTTGATGTTATATGCACGAGTAGAACACAAGTGAGTTGTGGACGATACAAGTCATACTGCCTACCAGCATGTCATACTTTGGTTCGGCGGTATTATTGGACGAGACGACCCGGACCAACCTTACGTGTACGCTTACGCGAGACCGGTTCCCTCGACGTGCTTTGCACATAGATGGCTTGCGGGTGACTGTCTCTCCAACTTTAGTTGAACCGAGTGTGGCTATGCCCGGTCCTTGCGAAGGTTAAAACGGAGTCTATTTGACAAACTATCGTTGTGGTTTTGATGCGTAGGTGAGATTGGTTCTTACTTAAGCCCGTAGCAGCCACGTAAAACATGCAACCACAAAGTAGAGGACGTCTAACTTGTTTTTGCAGGGCATGTTGTGATGTGATATGGTCAAGGCATGATGCTGAATTTTATTGTATGAGATGATCATGTTTTGTAACCAAGTTATCGGCAACTGGCAGGAGCCATATGGTTGTCGCTTTATTGTATGCAATGCAATCGCGATGTAATGCTTTACTTTATTACTAAACGGTAGTGATAGTCGTGGAAGCATAAGATTGGCGAGACGACAACGATGCTACGATGGAGATCAAGGTGTCGCGCCGGTGACGATGGTGATCATGACGGTGCTTCAGAGATGGAGATCACAAGCACAAGATGATGATGGCCATATCATATCACTTATATTGATTGCATGTGATGTTTATCTTTTTATGCATCTTATCTTGCTTTGATTGACGGTAGCATTATAAGATGATCTCTCACTAAATTATCAAGAAGTGTTCTCCCTGAATATGCACCGTTGCGAAAGTTCTTCGTGCTGAGACACCAAGTGATGATCGGGTGTGATAGGCTCTACGTTCAAATACAACGGGTGCAAAACAGTTGCACAGGCGGAATACTCAGGTTATACTTGACGAGCCAAGCATATACAGATATGGCCTCGGAACACGGAGACCGAAAGGTCGAGCGTGAATCATATAGTAGATATGATCAACATAATGATGTTCACTGATGAAACTACTCCATCTCACGTGATGATCGGACATGGTTTAGTTGATTTGGATCACGTGATCACTTAGAGGATTAGAGGGATGTCTATCTAAGTGGGAGTTCTTAAGTAATATGATTAATTGAACTAAATTTATCATGAACTTAGTACCTGATAGTATCTTGCTTATTTATGTTGATTGTAGATAGATGGCTCGTGCTGTTGTTCCGTTGAATTTTAATGCGTTCCTTGAGAAAGCAAAGTTGAAAGATGATGGTAGCAATTACACGGACTGGGTCCATAACTTGAGGATTATCCTCATTGCTGCACAGAAGAATTACGTCCTGGAAGCACCGCTGGGTGCCAGGCCTGCTGCTGGAGCAACACCAGATGTTATGAATGTCTGGCAGAGCAAAGCTGATGACTACTCGATAGTTCAGTGTGCCATGCTTTACGGCTTAGAATCGGGACTTCAACGACGTTTTGAACGTCATGGAGCATATGAGATGTTTCAGGAGTTGAAGTTAATATTTCAAGAAAATGCCCGAATTGAGAGATATGAAGTCTCCAATAAGTTCTATAGCTGCAAGATGGAGGAGAACAGTTCTGTCAGTGAGCATATACTCAAAATGTCTGGGTATAATAATCACTTGATTCAATTGGGAGTTAATCTTCCAGATGATTGCGTCATTGACAGAATTCTCCAATCACTGCCACCAAGCTACAAGAGCTTCGTGATGAACTATAATATGCAAG
Organism: Triticum dicoccoides; assembly: GCF_002162155.2. Taxonomy (NCBI): domain Eukaryota; kingdom Viridiplantae; phylum Streptophyta; class Magnoliopsida; order Poales; family Poaceae; genus Triticum; species Triticum dicoccoides. The sequence continues at coordinate 240,799,995 of NC_041393.1, forward strand.
GGATGAACAAGACTATTCCCGAGCTCTTCGCAATGCTGAAAGCTGCGGAGGTAGAAATCAAAAAGGAGCATCAAGTGTTGATGGTAAACAAAACCACTAGTTTCAAGAAAAAGGGCAAAGGGAAGAAGAAGGGGAACTTCAAGAAGAACGGCAAACAAGTTGCTGCTCAAGAGAAGAAACCCAAGTCTGGACCTAAGCCTGAAACTGAGTGCTTCTACTGTAAGCAGACTGGTCACTGGAAGCGGAACTGCCCAAAGTATTTGGCGGATAAGAAGGATGGCAAGGTGAACAAAGGTATATGTGATATACATGTTATTGATGTGTACCTTACTAATGCTCGCAGTAGCACCTGGGTATTTGATACTGGTTCTGTTGCTAATATTTGCAACTCGAAACAGGGGCTACGGATTAAGCGAAGATTGGCTAAGGACGAGGTGACGATGCGCGTGGGAAACGGTTCCAAAGTCGATGTGATCGTGGTCGGCACGCTACCTCAACATCTACCTTCGGGATTAATATTAGACCTAAATAATTGTTATTTGGTGCCAGCGTTGAGCATGAACATTATATCTGGATCTTGTTTAATGCGAGACGGTTATTCATTTAAATCAGAGAATAATGGTTGTTCTATTTATATGAGTAATATCTTTTATGGTCATGCACCCTTGAAGAGTGGTCTATTTTTATTGAATCTCGATAGTAGTAATACACATATTCATAATGTTGAAGCCAAAAGATGCAGAGTTGATAATGAAAGTGCAACTTATTTGTGGCACTGTCGTTTAGGTCATATCGGTGTAAAGCGCATGAAGAAACTCCATACTGATGGACTTTTGGAACCACTTGATTATGAATCACTTGGTACTTGCGAACCGTGCCTTATGGGCAAGATGACTAAAACACCGTTCTCTGGTACTATGGAGAGAGCAACAGATTTGTTGGAAATCATACATACCGATGTATGTGGTCCGATGAATATTGAGGCTCGTGGCGGATATCGTTATTTTCTCACCTTCACAGATGATTTGAGCAGATATGGATATATCTACTTAATGAAACATAAGTCTGAGACATTTGAAAAGTTCAAAGAATTTCAGAGTGAAGTTGAAAATCATCGTAACAAGAAAATAAAGTTTCTACGATCTGATCGTGGAGGAGAATATTTGAGTTACGAGTTTGTTGTACATTTGAAAAACTGTGGAATAGTTTCGCAACTCACGCCACCCGGAACACCACAGCGTAATGCTGTGTCTGAACGTCGTAATCGTACTTTACTAGATATGGTGCGATCTATGATGTCTCTTACTGATTTACCGCTATCATTTTGGGGATATGCTCTAGAGACGGCCGCATTCACGTTAAATAGGGCACCATCAAAATCCGTTGAGACGACGCCTTATGAACTGTGGTTTGGCAAGAAACCAAAGTTGTCGTTTCTGAAAGTTTGGGGCTGCGATGCTTATGTGAAAAAGCTTCAACCTGATAAGCTCGAACCCAAATCGGAGAAATATGTCTTCATAGAATATCCAAAGGAAACTATTGGATACACCTTCTATCACAGATCCGAAGGCAAGACTTTTGTTGCTAAATTCGGAAACTTTCTTGAGAAGGAGTTTCTCTCAAAAGAAGTGAGTGGGAGGAAAGTAGAACTTGACGAGGTAACTGTACCTGCTCCCTTATTGGAAAGTAGTACATCACAGAAAACTGTTTCTGCGACACTTACACCAATAAGTGAGGAAGTTAATGATAATGATCATGAAACTTCAGAACAAGATACTACTGAACCTCGTAGATCAACCAGAGTAAGATCCGCACCAGAGTGGTACGGTAATCCTGTTCTGGAAGTCATGCTACTAGATCATGATGAACCTACGAACTATGAAGAAGCGATGGTGAGCCCAGATTCTGCAAAGTGGCTTGAAGCCATGAAATCTGAGATGGGATCCATGTATGAGAACAAAGTATGGACTTTGGTTGACTTGCCCGATGATCGGCAAGCAATTGAGAATAAATGGATCTTCAAGAAGAAGACTGACGCTGATGGTAATGTTACTGTCTACAAAGCTCGACTTGTCGCGAAAGGTTTTCGACAAGTTCAAGGGGTTGACTACGATGAGACTTTCTCACCCGTAGCGATGCTTAAGTCTGTCCGAATCATGTTAGCGATTGCCGCATTTTATGATTATGAAATTTGGCAGATGGATGTCAAAACTGCATTCCTGAATGGATTTCTGGAAGAAGAGTTGTACATGATACAACCAGAAGGTTTTGTCGAGCCAAAGGGAGCTAACAAAGTGTGCAAGCTCCAGCGATCCATTTATGCACTGGTGCAAGCCTCTCGGAGTTGGAATAAACATTTTGATAGTGTGATCAAAGCATTTGGTTTTATACAGACTTTCGGAGAAGCCTGTATTTACAAGAAAGTGAGTGGGAGCTCTGTAGCATTTCTGATATTATATGTGGATGACATATTACTGATTGGAAATGATATTGAATTTCTGGATAGCATAAAGGGATACTTGAATAAAAGTTTTTCAATGAAAGACCTCGGTGAAGCTGCTTACATATTAGGCATTAAGATCTATAGAGATAGATCAAGACTCTTAATTGGACTTTCACAAAGCACATACCTTGACAAAATTTTGAAGAAGTTCAAAATGGATCAAGCAAAGAAAGGATTCTTGCCTGTGTTACAAGGTGTGAAGTTGAGTAAGACTCAATGCCCGACCACTACAGAAGATAGAGAGAATATGAAAGATGTTCCCTATGCATCAGCCATAGGCTCTATCATGTATGCAATGCTGTGTACCAGACCTGATGTGTGCCTTGCTATAAGTTTAGCAAGGAGGTACCAAAGTAATCCAGGAGTGGATCACTGGACAGTGGTCAAGAACATCCTGAAATACCTGAAAAGGACTAAGGATATGTTTCTCGTATATGGAGGTGACAAAGAGCTCACTGTAAAAGGTTACGTTGATGCAAGCTTTGACACTGATCCGGACGATTCTAAATCGCAAACCGGATACGTGTTTACATTAAATGGTGGAGCTGTCAGTTGGTGCAGTTCTAAACAAAGCGTCGTAGCGGGATCTACATGTGAAGCGGAGTACATAGCTGCTTTGGAAGCAGCAAATGAAGGAGTCTGGATGAAGGAGTTCATATCCGATCTAGGTGTCATAACTAGTGCATTGGGTCCAATGAAAATATTTTGTGACAACACTGGTGCAATTGCCTTGGCAAAGGAATCCAGATTTCACAAAAGGACCAAACACATCAAGAGACGCTTCAATTCCATCCGGGATCTAGTCCAGGTGGGAGACATAAAGATTTGCAAGATACATACGGATCTGAATGTTGCAGACCCGTTGACTAAGCCTCTTCCACGAGCAAAACATGATCAGCACCAAAGCTCCATGGCTGTTAGAATCATTACAGTGTAATCTAGATTATTGACTCTAGTGCAAGTGGGAGACTGAAGGAAATATGCCCTAGAGGCAATAATAAAGTTATTATTTATTTCCTTATAATCATGATAAATGTTTATTATTCATGCTAGAATTGTATTAACCGGAAACATAATACATGTGTGAATACATAGACAAACAAAGTGTCACTAGTATGCCTCTACTTGACTAGCTCGTTAATCAAAGATGGTTATGTTTCCTAACCATGAACATTGAGTTGTTATTTGATTAACGAGGTCACATCATTAGTTGAATGATCTGATTGACATGACCCATTCCATTAGCTTAGCACACGATCGTTTAGTATGTTGCTATTGCTTTCTTCATGACTTATACATGTTCCTATGACTATGAGATTATGCAACTCCCGTTTGCCGGAGGAACACTTTGGGTGCTACCAAACGTCACAACGTAACTGGGTGATTATAAAGGAGCATTACAGGTGTCTCCAAAGGTAGATTTTGGGTTGGCGTATTTCGAGATTAGGATTTGTCACTCCGATTGTCGGAGAGGTATCTCTGGGCCCTCTCGGTAATACACATCACATAAGCCTTGCAAGCATTACAACTAATATGTTAGTTGTGATATGATGTATTACGGAACGAGTAAAGAGACTTGCCGGTAACGAGATTGAACTAGGTATTGGATACCGACGATCGAATCTCGGGCAAGTAACATACCGATGACAAAGGGAACAACGTATGTTGTTATGCGGTCTGACCGATAAAGATCTTCGTAGAATATGTAGGAGCCAATATGGGCATCCAGGTCCCGCTATTGGTTATTGACTGGAGACGTGTCTCGGTCATGTCTACATTGTTCTCGGACCCGTAGGGTCCGCACGCTTAAGGTTTCGATGACAGTTATATTATGAGTTTATGAGTTTTGATGTACCGAAGGTTGTTCAGAGTCCCGGATGTGATCACGGACATGACGAGGAGTCTCGAAATGGTCGAGACGTAAAGATTGATATATTGGAAGCCTATGTTTGGACATCGGAAGTGTTCCGGGTGAAATCGGGATTTTACCGGATTACCGGGAGGTTACCAGAACCCTCCCGGGAGCCATATGGGCCTTCATGGGCCTTAGTGGAAAGGTGAAGGGGCTGCCCACAAGAGCTGCGCGCCTCCCCCCTTCCCCTAGTCCTATTAGGACTAGGAGAGGTGGC
>NC_041393.1:240804756-240827957 GCF_002162155.2 Triticum dicoccoides
GGGGGGAGTCCTACTCCCGGAAGGAGTAGGACTCCTCCTGCGCCTCTCTCCCTGGCCGGCGCCCCCCTCCCCCCTTGGCTCCTTTATATACTGAGGTAGAGGCACCCTAGAACACACAAGTTGATCCACGTGATCTGTTCCTTAGCCGTGTGCGGTGCCCCCTGCCACCATATTCCTCGATAATACTGTAGCGGAGTTTAGGCGAAGCCCTGCTGCTGTAGTTCATCAAGATCGTCACCACGCCGTCGTGCTGACGGAACTCTTCCCCGACACTTTGCTGGATCGGAGTCCGGGGATCGTCATCGAGCTGAACGTGTGCTCGAACTCGGAGGTGCCGTAGTTTCGGTGCTTGATCGGTTGGATCGTGAAGACGTACGACTACTTCCTCTACGTCGTGTCATCGCTTCCGCAGTCGGTCTGCGTTGGGTACGTAGACAATACTCTCCCTCTCGTTGCTATGCATCACATGATCTTGCGTGTGCGTAGGAAATTTTTTGAAATTACTACGTTCCCCAACAATTCGGACACCGGAATGGTTCCGGAGTGGTTCGAGTATTTTTCGAAGTACCGAGGGGTTACCGGAACCCCTCGGGAGAAGTAACGGGCCTCATGGGCCATAGGGGAGTGGAGGCGGCAGGCCACAGGAGGTGCCCCCCCCATGGGGAGTCCGAATTGGACTAGGGGAGGGGGCGCAGCCCCCCCTTTCCTTCTCCTCTCTCTCTTCCTTCCCCCTTTTTCCCCTCCGAAAAGGAAGGGTGGTCCAAATTGGACTAGGAGTCCTAGTAGGACTTCCCCCCCTTGGGGGCGCACCCTGGTCGGCCCTCTCCCCTCTCCCTCCTTTATATATGGGGGCAAGGGGGCACCCCAAAGCACATCAATTGTTTCTTTGCCGTGTGTGGTGCCCCCCTCCACCGTTTACTCCTCCGGTCATATTGTCGTAGTGCTTAGGCGAAGTCCTGCGCGGATCACATCACCATCACCGTCACCATGCCATCGTGATGATGGAACTCATCTCCTTCGTACCTCTAATGGATCAAGAGTTCGAGGGACGTCATCGAGCTGAACGTGTGCAGAACTCGGAGGTGTCATACATTCGGTACTTGATCGGTTGATTCGAGAAGACGTTTGACTACATCAACTGTGTTAAGTTAACGCTTCCGCTTTCGGTCTACGAGGGTACGTGGACACACTCTCCCCCTCTCGTTGCTATGCATCTCCTAGATAGATCTTCCATGAGTGTATGAATTTTTTTGAAATTGCATGCTACGTTTCCAATAGTGGCATCCGAGCCAGGTCTATGCATAGATGATATGCATGAGTAGAACACAAAGAGTTGCGGGCGGTGATCGTCATACTGCTTACCACCAACGTCTTATTTTGATTTGGCGGTATTGTTGGATGAAGCGGCCCGTACCAACCTTACATGACCGTGTTCATGAGACCGGTTCCACCGACAGACATGCAACTAGTTTTGCATAAAGGTGGCCGGCGGGTGTCTGTTTCTCCAACTTTAGTTGAATCAAATTTGACTGCGGCCGGTCCTTGTGAAGGTTAAAACAGCAAACTTGATAAATCACCGTTGTGGCTATTGTGCCGTAGGTAAGTACAGTTCATGTTAGAAGCCCATAGCAACCACGTAAAACTTGCAACAAACAAAGTAGAGGACGTCTAACTTGTTTTTGCAGGGCATGTTGTGATGTGATATGGTCAAGACATGATGTGATATAAGTTTTTGTATGAGATGATCATGTTTTGTAAAAGTTATCGACAACTGGCAGGAGCCATATGGTTGTCACTTTATTATATGAAATACAAACACTATGTAATTGCTTTGCTTTATCATTAAGCGGTAGCGCTAGTCTTAGAAGCAATGGTTGGCGAGATGACCACGACACTACAATGAAGATCAAGGTGTCAAGCCGGTGACGATGGAGATCGTGAAGTTGCTTTGGTGATGGAGATCAAAAGCACAAGATGATGATGGCCATATCATGTCACATATTTTGATTGCATGTGATGTTTATCTTTTATTGAAAGCACAAGTGCTCCCTAGGTGGTTTTGGTAATTAATGACAACATACCTCTTGTTGGACTAACACTTTTATCTAGTATGTTTCAGATAAGTTCAACAATGGAGTGGCATGGACTAAAGGATGTGGTAACTCCTTCAAGATGCTAAGGACAAAGGATTGGCTAAAGCTTCAAGCTCAAGACTCTTCATTTTACATTTTAGTGATCCAAGATCACATTGAGTCTATAGGAAAAGCCAATACTATCAAGAAGGGATGAGGTGTTGCTTAATGAGTTTCTTGCTCCACAGTGCTTAGTGATATGGTCCAAAACCCTCAACTACTTTCCCACTTCCACACATATGACCTAAACCTAAAGCCAAAATCGGTCACACCGATTATTTCTATCCGGCGCCACCGAGTTCAAATGTCATAGCCACTGCCACAAACCCTAGGCAAATCGGTCTCACCGATAGGGATCTCGGTCTCACCGAGATGGGATTGTAATCTCTCTGTGTATGTCCATTATCAAAATCGGTCTCACCGAGTTTGTTTAATCGGTACTACCGAGATTACAATGCAAACTCTCTGGTTAACTTATTACCAAGATCGGTCTCACCGAGTTTGAGTAATCGGTCCCACCGAGTTTGCCTGACCAACTCTCTGGTTAGCTAATTACCAAAATCAGTCTCACCGAGTTTGTGTAATCGGTCTCAACGAGATTACGTTATGCCCCAACCCTAACCATATCGGTCCTACGGAGTTGCATTTCGGTCCCACCGAAAATCCTAACGGTCACTTGGTTAACTAAATCGGTCTGACCGAGTTTGTTAATTCGGTCTCACCGAGATTGGTAAATTGTGTGTAACGGTTAGATTTTGTGTGGAGGCTATATATACCCCTCCACCTCCTCTTCATTCGTGGAGAGAGCCATCAGAACGAACCTAAACTTCCAGTATCCTATTTTTGAGAGAGAACTACCTACCCATGTGTTGAGGCCAAGATATTCCATTCCTACCATATGAATCTTGATCTCTAGCCTTCCCCAAGTTGCTTTCCACTCAAATCTTCTTTCCACCAGATCCAAATCCTATGAGAGAGAGTTGAGTGTTGGGGAGACTATCATTTGAAGCACAAGAGCAAGGAGTTCATCATCAACGCACCATTTGTTACTTCTTGGAGAGTGGTGTCTCCTAGATTGGCTAGGTGTCACTTGGGAGCCTCCGACAAGATTGTGGAGTTGAGCCAAGGAGTTTGTAAGGGCAAGGAGATCGCCTACTTCGTGAAGATCTACCGCTAGTGAGGCAAGTCCTTCGTGGGCGACGACCATGGTGGGATAGACAAGGTTGCTTCTTCGTGGACCCTTCTTGGGTGGATCCCTCCGTGGACTCGCGCAACCGTTACCCTTCGTGGGTTGAAGTCTCCATCAACGTGGATGTACGATAGCACCACCTATCGGAACCACGCCAAAAACATCTGTGTCTCCAATTGCGTTTGAATCCTCCAAAACCCTTCCCTTTACATTCTTGCAAGTTGCATGCTTTACTTTCCGCTGCTCATATACTCTTTGCATGCTTGCTTGCTATATGTTGTGAATGTTAAATTTGTGCCTAAACTCCACTTAAACTTAAAGAAGTTAAAAACTGCAACTTAGGTACTTAGTGTCTAATCACCCCCCTCTAGACACCTCTTCTCAAGGTCCTACATTTATGCATCTTATTTTGCTTAGTACGACGGTAGCATTATAAGATGATCTCTTACTAAAATTTCAAGGTATAAGTGTTCTCCCCGAGTATGCACCGTTGCGAAAGTTCTTCGTGCTGAGACACCACGTGATAATCGGGTGTGATAAGCTCTACGTTCAAATACAACGGGTGCAAGCTAGTTTTGCGCACACGGAATACTTGGGTTAAACTTGACGAGCCTAGCATATACAGATATGGCCTCGGAACACTGGAGGCCGAAAGGTCGAACGTGAATCATATAGTAGATATGATCAACATAGAGGTGTTCACCATTGAAGACTACTCCATCTCATGTGATGATCGAACATGGTTTAGTTGATTTTGATCATGTATCATTTAGATGACTTGAGGGATGTCTATCTAATTGGGAGTTCTTAAGTAATATAATTAACTGAACTTAATTTATCATGAACTTAGTCGTGATGGTTTTTTGCATATCTATGTTGTAGATCAATGGCCCATGCTACCGTTCCCTTGAATTTTAATGCGTTCCTAGAGAAAGCTAAGTTGAAAGATGATGGTAACAACTACATGGGTTGGGTCCGTAACTTGAGGATTATCCTCATTGTTGCACAGAAGAATTATGTCCGTGATGCACCGCTAGGTGTACCACCTGCTGAGGGAGTCCTGGATTATGGGGTCCTCGGGGAGCCAGCCTATGTGACATGGGCCGGACTAATGGGCCGTGAAGATACAAGAATAGAAGGCCTCCTCCCGTGTCTGAATGGGACTCTCCTTTGCATGGATGGCAAGCTTGGCGTCCGGATGTATAGTTTCCTTCCTTTGTAAACCGACTTTGTACACCCCTAGTCCCCTCGGTGCCTATATAAACCGGAGGGTTTAGTCCATAGAGGCAATCATAATCATACAGGCTAGACATCTAGGGTTTAGCCATTACAATCTCGAGGTAGATCAACTCTTGTAACCCCTATACTCATCAAAGTCAATCAAGCAGGAAGTAGGGTATTACCTCCATCAAGAGGGCCCGAACATGGGTAAACATCGTGTCCCCTGCCTCCTTGTTACCTTCAATCCTCAAACGCACAGTTCGGGACCCCCTACCCGAGATCTGTCGGTTTTGACACCGACATTGGTGCTTTCATTGAGAGTTCCTCTGTGCCATCGATAGAAGGATTGATGGCTCGCCTTGTCATCAAAGACAACATCACTTCTGTAGAAGCCCTAGATTTAGGGCAAACCCTCTGGCTCGGCAGCTTCATTATGGGCGCTCGCCCGACCGTTAAGCCTAAAGCAGCCCTACTCATCGCCAAAAATCGCCTCCACGCCGGCCTTGAATACCACGAAAAGATGGATCCGGCAGATATATCGGCCTTAAATGAACTGCTGGATCGCATCGCCGCCCTGGGGGTCGCAACCAACTATGGTCAGATTGGGCTTAAACTCGATCAGAGAGAAATCAGATCTGCGCCGATCACCCATCATGTGGCAATCGTGGAAGAACAAGCCGACGATGACTCTTCTCCTACATTGAGAACAAAGTATGTTCGGGTTTCTGAAGCCGGGGAACTAGACTCTCCTCTTCTGGAAGACACTTCTTGTCCTCCGAACATTGAATTGGGCATCAAGCCTAAAAGCACACCGGATGCTCCGGAGCCTAGGCCAGTAACCTCGGAAATTCTCTAGAATCCGGATTTCTTAGTGGGTCAGGGTTCGGATTTGATCCCACCCACCCACCACAAGCAATATCCCGCAAGTAAGTCCGGTCCTCCGGACATATGTGACTTTATGTATGTGCACAACAACCTCAGGAAATAGTCCACCACTTTTGGGCAAGATTCCTGCTTGTTAAAAACAAGATCAAGGATTGTTGTGACGATGACGCAGTCTCGGTATTTTGCAACAATTGCATGGATGAAGGAATCCTTAATGCCCTCAACCGCCATCACGTATTGCAGTTTGCCAATTTGGCACGCATAGTACAGAAGTACTGCGCAATGGAAAGCGTCTGGAAAACCCAGACAGCCCGCTAGGAACCGCGGGCCTTTAGGCCATCCGACGGATGGGCAAAGAGGATGCACCACCGCGGAGCACCCAATCATCATCCCGTGGAAAAGAAAATTAAACCCATTATGGGGCATAAAACTGTCCTCAAGGAATGGCTCGACAAACCCTGCAAAATTCACATAACACCGGACAGCGAACCAATGCACAACCTTCGGGCATGTTGGATACTCCGGTAGGTGGCCAAAAGCGGCGAGGGTCTCCTCACTAATAACACTCCAGAGAACTATTCTTTGGAGGACAATGATGCTGAAGTGTTCACGGTCTTCGAGACCTTTTCTTCGAATAATCGGCGCAAGAGGGTGCTCCGCGACCTTGCCGAAGTCTGCCACATGGCAGGTGTAAATCCTTGGAACGACACGGCGATCACTTTTAATGCCGATGACGAACCAAGATCCCGCTTAGTCCGAGCACCAGCCGCTTTGGTCCTAAACCCAATCATAGACGGCCTTCGGCTCACTAAAGTGCTCATGGACGGCGGTAGCAGACTGAACCTCATTTACGAGGACACGCTCAATAAAATGCAAATGAACAGAAGTCGCATTGAGCAAAGTAACACAACCTTATCCCCAGTCGAGAAGCCAGGTTCTCGGGAAAAATCAAACTCGATGTGGTACTCAGCACGCCGGAGAACTACATGTCCGAAGAGTTACTCTTCCATGTGGCACCATTCAACAACGGGTATCATGCTTTGCTGGGGCGAGACACATTCACGCGCTTCCAGGCCATACCCCATTACGGGTATATGAAGCTCAAAATGCCCGGGCCCAATGGAATTATCACCATTACCAGTGATCCGGACATAGCACTCCGCGCCGAAAACAAAACCGCCTCTCTAGCCCTTGAGGCATTATCCGAGGCCCTCGCGGCCGAGGAATTGACCACCCTACGTTCCACAGAGATAGGGACGATGTAATCCTCGTTAAGAGACCCAAATCTATTCGTTCAAGCTGGCAGACGAAATAGTCAAATTTCAGGTCCATCCGACGGATCCCAACAAAACAGCTTCCACTGGGGCACAACTAGATCCGACGGTGGACGCCGCATTACGTGCATTCCTGCGTAAGAACTAGGACATTTTTGCTTGGCACCCTTCGGATATGCCAGGTATCCCACGAAGATTGGCCGAGCATAGTCTCAATATATTGAAAGGATACAAACCAGTCAAACAAACTCTTCGTCGATTCTCTAAACCCAAACGACGGGCTATGGGGGAGGAGCTAGCCAAGCTACTCAAAGCCGGGTTTATCAGAGAGATCAAACATCCGGACTGGCTAGCAAACCTGGTCATGGTACCTAAGAAGGATAAATCCTGGCACCTATGTGTCGATTTCAAAAACCTTAACAAGGCTTGCCCTAAGGACCCCTTCCCACTACCTCGAATCTACCAGATTATTGACGCAATCGCAGGGCATGATTCCTTGTGCTTCCTCGATGCATATTTCGGATATCATCAAATTAAGATGAAAGAATACGATTAGGCTGCAACGGCATTCATCACTCTGTATGGGCCCTTCTGCTTCAATACTATGCCTTTCGGGCTCAAGAACGCCGGCACAACTTACCAACGCATGATTCAAACATGCCTGGAAAAACAGATCGACAAAACGGTGGAAGCATATGTAGATGACGTAGTCATCAAGACCAAACATGTTGATTCATTGGTGGACGACTTACGCCTTACATTCGACAACCTCCAAACATATGACACATGGCTCAATCCAGAAAAATGAGTTTTCAGCGTTCCAGCCAGAAAACTGCTTGGGTTCATCATCTCCAATAGAGGAGTCGAAGCAAAACCCGCTAAAATCTGAGCCTTGTCACAGTTGGCAACACCAACAGACCTCAAGCAGGTCCAAATATTAGCTGGGTGCGTGGCAACTTTAAGCCGTTTTGTCTCCAGATTAGGGGAAAGGGTGTTGCCATTATATCGTTTGCTACGCCGCACTGACAACTTCGTGTGGAAGAATGCTGCCATAGCCGGACTGGAGGAAATAAAGGCTCTATTAGCGAGCAACCCAATCCTGGCCGCACCAAACGTCGGCAAACCGATGATGCTCTACATATCAGCAACTCACCAAGTAGTGAGTGCAGTGATCGTCGTTGAACGGAATGAGGAGGGACACAAATTCCCACTTCGAAAACCAATATATTATGTATCAATGGTCCTTACACCATGTAAATCCTGATACCCGCATTATCAAAAGATATCATATGCGGTCTTCATGGCATCCCACAAGCTGCGGCACTACTTTCAAGAGTGCTCCATCATGGTCGCTTCCAAAGTACCACTTAACAGTATTATAAACAATCGGGACGCCACCTTCCGGATTGCCAAATGGGCCATTGAGATCTTACCATTTGAAATAATTTACAAGCCATGCCGAGCTATTAAATCTCAGGTGTTGGCTGACTTCGTCACCGAATGGACAGAGGCTGAAATCCCTAAAGAATATGAAACATATTCCAACTGGGTGATGCACTTCGACAGCTCTAAGATGTTAGCCGGATTAGGGGCTGGTGTCATCTTGGCATCCCCTACAGGAGACACAATCCATTATGTGCTCTAAATACTGTACACAGATTCTAACAACGCAGCCGAATACGAGGCCTTATTGCACGGTCTCCGGATGGCCGTCTCCATGGGCATACAATGCCTTGAAGTGCGTGGGGATTCAGACCTCACAAAATGTCAGATAAATGGAGACTTCGACGCAAAAGATTTGAAGATGGCGGCTTATCGTAATGTCATACTCAAAATTTCAGCTTGGTTTGAAGGGCTCCAGTTTCATCATGTGGCTCGAGAAAGTAATCAAGCGGCGGACATACTTGCCCGCATGGGCGCTAAATACAACCCCGTCCCACCTAAAACCTTGGTAGAGAGGCTCTTCAAGCCATCCGTAGTGTGGCAGGACGGTAGCGGCAACATTGTTCCAAAGCCGACCATACCCCGGATTCTGAACACAACTCCGATATCGTCGGAGGTTTGGACACCGAGATAACCCCATCAGCCCATGAAATCATGGTTGTAATCGCCCCATGGACCAAACCTTTCCTCGCCTACCTTACTAGGAACGAGTTCCCTGATGACCAGATGGAGGCCCATCGCATTGTTCGACACTTGAAGGCTTATAAAGTCCATGAGGGGGAACTGTACAAGAAAAGTACAACCGGAGTCTTACAACGGTGTATCTCCGAAGAAGAAGGATGACAACTCCTGGCTGAAATACATGCCAGTCTTGGTGGCCATCACGCCGCCGCTCGGGCCCTTGTAAGTAAGGCCTGCCGTACGGGTTTCTTTTGGCCCACAACTCTAGTAGACGCAAAGGACCTCGTACAGCGCTGTGTTGGATGTCAGATTTTCACCAATCAAAGCCATATGCCGCCCATAGCCTTACAAACAATCCTCATTACTTGGCTTTTTGCGGTCTGGGGGCTAGACATGGTCGGACCCCTTAAAGGGGGAAGCCATAAGAAGAAATACTTACTGGTCATGGTTGACAAGTTCACTAAATGGATAGAATCCAAACCAGTCAAAACGACTGAAATTAGACCATTTATAGACTTCATATCCGGTGTGGTACACAGTTATGGTGTCCCACACAGTATTATTACTGACAACGGCTCTAACTTTACGGCCGATGAGGTGAAAACCTGGTGCGCTAATTTGGGCATCAAGCTCGATTACACCTCCGTATATCACCCTCAGACAAACCGTTAGGTCGAACGGGCTAATGGCTTGATCATGAGTGGCATTAGACCCAGATTAGTGTGATCTCTGCGAGAATCAGACAAGCACTAGGTTGAAGAACTTGATTCTGTTCTTTGGGGGCCGCGTACCATGCCCAATCGTATGACCGGACACACACCTTTTTCATGGTGTACGGCGCTGAGGCAGTATTGCCTTGCGACATTACTCATGACTCACCTCGAGTGCGCATGTATGAAGAGAGAGAGGCCGAGCTCGATTGGAAGGGCGATCTGGATGGCTTGGAGGAGGAGCGCGACATCACGAAGGCCCGCTCTGCATTTTACCAATAGCAAGCCCGACGATATCAAAGCAGGGAAGTACGGGCAAAGACTTATAATGTTGGTGAACTCGTCATGCGCCTACCAGAGAAGAAAAAGGACAATCTCAAGCCCAAATGGGAGGGTCCCTTCATCATAGATGAAGTTCTCACTGGAGGAGCCTATCGCCTTCACAATGCTTCAGATAATCGTTTAGAGCCAAACCCGTGGAACGCTACTTGGCTCCGCAGATTCTACGCCTAAATCCACACTTGTAACTTTTTTTTGTCTTCTCTCCTTCTCACCCCTCTTTTTTTCTCCTTTTTCGGTTTTTTGTGCCACTTCTACCAGTGTTCGGATCAACCGCACGCTCGAGGGATATACATCATTAAATATACATATCCCATATCACCTAGGGGCTTCTTTTTACAGAAGCTTATTCTGATTATTATTTTGGAGCGTCAAGCTCACTGTATATATGTGTTGTCTACCCATATGTGTCCTATCTCCGCCATTATATGCACCTTTATGACTTAAGTTTTTGCCAAGCTGGATTGCCTGACTCCTGTGCTTATGACATATGTTCCCGCTTGTTCGGCTAGAGGATAAAGGGAGCACCTCTGCGATTGCTACAGCCGGGTTATCCGGACGTGTACCTCAGACGGGTGAAGCCGAAAGCTAGCGTTCTTAAGAGAATAATCGGTCAGCAGACAAGAGACGAACTGCCCACGTTGCAATATACGCCCCCAAATTATAAAGTGTACTGTGATTTCTTTCATCATAGTTTATGTATGCGCAAAAACGCATACTGGCCCAGGGAAAGGAACCCTTAACGGAACTATTCTCTTTGGAAGATGTTTCTTACAATCAAATGTAATATAACATAACTCCCTGAATACAACTTGTCTGTTCAAGCAACTTTGACTGGACTGCCTAGTTTCCGAACATGCCATGGTGTTTACCAATGGTTTAAATATCCGGAAACACTCCAAACCTCGGGTTCTGGAGGTCGAAGCGGAAAGTCTGCCATGACAATCGTTTTACAATTCGGCTAGAGAAAAGTTTGTTGACACATTACTACTACTCAAAAACTTCTTCTTGTTCTAGACCCTCTAGTAGGTTGTCTAGTCTACAATCCTATTGAGAAAACTTAGCTACTGTTTTCACTTGATCGTACACTAAGCTAACAGGAATTTCTTGTCCATCTGGTCCCCAAGGTCCGACCCTGGCCATATGATTCAGATCAATCTTGGTATACCGTGTTTTCACCATGGCCCAGGCTTCTCGAGCGCCTTCCCGACATGCTGATATCTTCCATAGCTCCAAACAGCGACAAGCTCCCTTCAATAAATTCGCAAGCTCATCCATACTTCCTGGAAGGGGATCGGACGGCCATAAAGCCTTCACCATGTTCCTCAATGCTTTCCGAGCTCGCTCGTGCACTTTGAACAGCTCTTGTAGCAGGTCGCCTTGGAATCCAGACACTTCTCCTTCAGGATGTCCGGTCAGCACACCTACAGAAGCAAACTTGTCAAAATTTCAAGCAAAAGACCGTTTTGATAGATAGGTTACAGAGCATACTGAATATGCCACCTTTCAATTTCTTGTTCTCCTTCAAAGCCTCCGATAATTGGGCTCTCAAATCCTTTAGTTCTTCGGCCTGCTTGATGTTTGCATCCTGAAGTTTGTTCTTCTCATTAATGGTCCGTGTCAAAACACGTTGACCAGCGGCTTCTTGCCCTTCGGCATGTTGCTTATCCGCTTGAGGAGCCCTTAGCCTTTCCTCCAGCTGATCTGTCGAGCCTACAACCGAGACAAAAGCATAATTAAGAAACTTTGTCATATTTACGGAGCCTTACCTCCGAACTGCTACTGCACTTACCATCAGGTGCCTTCTTGGAGTTCTTCAAATGTTCGAGTTCGGTAGTGGCAGCAGACAGCTTTGTTCGGCATTCTACAAGCTCCTTCCATAACTTGTTACTCCTCTCCGTGAGTACCTAGCAATGTAAACGACTCTTAAATTAGTTGGGCCAACTGCTTCAAGACTCAGGGGCTACTGGCATATGATTATCAAATCTGTGCAAAAAATTCTTACCCGCGTATCCTTGGAAAGTTGGTGAGTGGCTCCAACAACTCCATCACGAGCAGCTCGGATATAAGCATTCGCTGAACTGAGAGCATTGAAAGCCTCTTCAATAAAATGTGGGTCACGCATAGCCGCTCTCCGCCGCCGGTGACCATCGCACTCTCCACTTCGCAGTTGGTGACGGATACATTATCCGAAGCCTCTGGGAAATGACAATCCGCCATCGCTACCACATCCCCTCCAGTCCTTGTGGGAGGGTCTGAGGCTGGATCAGTCTGTGCATGGCCAGCCAGGTCTTTGGATGCAGTCCGGCATACACTCCTCCTGCAATATGGTGCAGCAGGGAACATCACCGTCTGATCTATCTGTTGGGTGCGTACTAAAGGATTATACCTCTTCGACGCAGAAGAGGGCCCGACTGTATCATTGCTCGCCTTTCTTTTTAGAGAGGCACCCTATGCAGGCATCGTCTTCTCAGAGGACGCATTTGCTGCAGCGCGCTGGCACGAGCGTCGCCCCTTGGGAGCACGATATGGTGCGGTGGGTGAGTCATGGTGGGAAAACTCTTTTTGAGGAGATGTCTCTTGGGTATGTACATGGGAGGAAGGAAGGAGGCTGGGGTAGTCGGCTATAGTGGCCACTTCCGTGCCGTCATAGCTCATGTGATAAAAGACACCATCCTCAAATTCCACGAATATGTCCGGATCTTCTTCGTATCTAGGATCAAGGTCTCAATTATGGTCCTACGGCTATGGAGCGGGGCTGTAAATCCCCTCGATGACCTTTCTCCATTCTTGTTAAAGGCAGTCAGATTAAATTCGGGTATAAACCCTAGTTAAGGGAAAAAGATCAATTAAGACATATAATTGAAGACTTACCCAGTCAATGGGGGTATACATGGAGAAACCTTCTCAACACTTCAGGCGAGCAAAGTCTTCCTTTCCCCTTTGAAAAGGTCGGCCAATGTGGCGGTCAGCACGGCAAAATTAGCCGAACCCTTGCACCCGCAGCGTGAGACGTCGTCCTCACCATTGTAATGCCACATGGGAAACCCCCTGATTAAAGCGGCTGAACGCATCACGTTATTGAAATCGCCATTACCTCGACTATGGATAGTCCGGAGTGGGCAAGCATTCGGATCTTGTTCGCTAGTTGCTTAACCTCCGCACTATATTCTTCTTCATAGCTTTGGGGATGCCAGCTGGCGCGCTTATTTAAAGGAGCGGAGGATAATTCGGGAAGACCTTGCCGAATAGGGTCCGGGAGGATAACGTCTTCTATATAGAACCACTCAGAGGGCCACTCTTCAGATGCCTTCTTCGGAGTACCGGGCAGGTATCCTATTCCACCTATACGCCATACTTTGGCACCGCCAACCTTGAAAATAGATCCCTTGTGGGAGTGGGGGACGAGGCAAAAATATTTCCTCCATAAATCAAAATGGGCCTCGTAGCCTAGGAACAGCTCACAAAGAGCGACAAAGCCCGCGATGTGTAGAATGGAGCCCGGCGTGAGGTTGTGCAGTTGGAGACCGTAGTACTCCAGAAGACCTCCGAGGGAAGGGTGGATTGGAAATCCCACGCCCCTCAGCAAGAAGGAAACAAACCACACCTGCTCCCCTTGATTGGGATTGGGAAATTTCTCTGCCAGGGCTTCACCATTGTAGACGGTTAATGCCGCCCAAACGGGGACCAAACCCGATGGAGGGAGGTATCCCTGCGCCTGCAGCTTGGTCAATTGAGTGTGGGACACCGAGCAGATCTCCCAGTCGCCTTCTTGAGGGCCTTGGGGACGCGAGGAAGAGCAAGGAGCGTTGGCCATCTTTGGCTGTTTTCTTGTGGCAAGCCCTAAGGGTTTCTGTCTAGGGGGAAATGGAATCTGAGATTCGATCTCTCTTTTATTAGCGCCTTATCTACATGGTCAAGGGGTTATTTGTAAAAATACTTAGACCCTTCGTATTCATCTGCCACGTGGAAGCCGAGGCGACGGCGGTGAAGAAGATGGAGAGTACAATATTTAATGCAAAATACGAACTATATGAAACACAATGGGGAACTTACCTTGCAAAAGCAAAAGACATGAAGCCAGATACAACGTCATCATTGAAGGCAAGTTCAGGGGCTACTGAGGGAGTCCTGGATTATGGGGCCCTTGGGGAGCCGGCCTATGTGACATGGGCCGGACTAACGGGCCGTGGAGATACAAGAACAGAAGGCCTCCTCCTGTGTCCGGATGGGACTCTCCTTTGCGTGGATGGCAAGCTTGGTGTCCGGATGTATAGTTTACTTCCTTTGTAAACTGACTTTGTACACCCCAGTCCCCTCCGGTGCCTATATAAACCAGAGGGTTTAGTCCATAGAGGCAATCATAATCATACAGGCTAGACATCTAGGGTTTAGCCATTATGATCTCGAGGTAGATCAACTCTTGTAACCCCTATACTCATCAAAGTCAATCAAGCAGGAAGTAGGGTATTACCTCCATCAAGAGGGCCCGAACCTGGGTAAACATCGTGTCCCCTGCCTCCTTGTTACCTTTGATCCTTAGATTTGCACAGTTCGGGACCCCCTACCAGAGATCTGCCGGTCTTGCCATCTACACCTGCCCCGGTAACTGCAGACATTGTGAATGTCTGGCAGTCACATGTTGATGAATACTCGTTAGTTCAATGTGCCATGCTTTACGGCTTAAAATCGAGACTTCAAAGACGTTTTGGACGTCATGGACCATGTGAGATGTTCCAGGAGTTGAATTTAATATTTCGAGCAAATGCCCGAGTTGAGAGATATGAAGTCTCCAACAAGTTCTATAGCTGTAAGATGGAGGAGATAGTTCTGTTAGTGAGCACATACTCAGAATGTCTGGGTACCATAATCAGTTGACTCAGCTGGGAGTTGATCTTCCAGATGATTGTGTCATTGACAGAGTTCTTCAATCACTACCACCAAGCTACAAAGGCTTTGTGATGAACTGCAATATGCAAGGGATGGAAAAGACTATTCCCGAGCTCCTCGCGATGCTAAAGGCCACGGAGGTAGAAATCAAGAAGGAGCATCAAGTGTTGATGGTTAACAAGACCACTAGTTTCAAGAAGAAGGTGGATTTGAGTTCTTGAAGGGAGGCTTCGAAGGGCTCAAGGGATACACTATGGGCTGGATGACCAAGAGTCGTCGCGGCAAGCTCTACATCGACGACGCAGGCTAGGGCCCTGTCGCCGGCTCAATTGAGTATGGGTACCGGGTCCCCTTCGGTGGAATCCACGTCTTCATTGGCAAGATCGGCGAGCCGGGCCCTGAGCCGGACATCTGCACCGACATCGTCGAGATGGCTCAGCGTGCGAGACCCGCCCGGGCTTAGCCTACCATGAAGCGCGCCTTCGTGGGATGCATCCATGGAGGGGAATTTTCTGAAGGATCTGTGTCTGGTGGTGAGACGGCCATCTACTCTGATGGTGAGTCGTCCACGGGTGAGATGGATTCGCTGTATCAACTGCAAGAGGCCGGGCTTGGGGGTTGTTCCGATGGCAGCAGTATTCCAGACCCCTTTGAGCCGACGAGTTGAGTTGGGGTCTTCATGGCTGGCACGCAACCCGTTCAAAACTCTACGGCTGCATCAGTGATAACCTCCGGGTCAGCGGTAGCCAGGGCAGGAGGCCCTGCGTGTGCCGGCTCAGGTTCTAATGGATCTAATGGATAAGATGACAGCTTTATTAACCGCCATGGTCAACCCGGCGGATCAAGCTCAACATGATACGAAAGTGGCACAGTTAAAGAAGGATATAGTGCAAGCTAAGGAAGACCTGGCGGCGAAAGATGTCAGGATGACCGCAGAGCAGGAGGCTCTGGACGCTCAAGCTCAGTGAATTCAGTCGCAAGCTTTCCAGCTCACGATGGATCAGAACGCGTCAAATGAGGTCATGAGGAGAAGGTACCAGAAGACTCAATCCCATCTGCCTCCGGTTTATGATCCTAGAAACCTCTTCCGCACGCCCGGTGCTGGCCCCAGTAACCCGCCGGAGGTAAACCGGGTTGCAACACCCGGGGCTGGGACGCCGGTTCAGCCACGGGTGATGGAACCTCCTCATCTGAATACTGCTCCACCTCACTATGTTCCAACACCACGGGGTCATTTTTCTAACCCTTTAGAGAACATGATCGCTGCGGCAGCATGATTGGCGGCTCTCCCAGTGGATGGCGACTCTCCGACGGCGGTTGAAACACGAAGGGTCAGATAACTCCTTCAGACGGCTTTGGCGGAGCAGGAGGCATACTCTTATAGTCGAGACATGATTCATTCAACCCCTCTCCCAAGCCGGAGCCCGAGTTATAGCAGGCACATGGGTTCAGCAGCCGTTTCAAGAAATGCCCGGCGTTGTGACCAGCCGTTCGGGCATGACCCAGCGTGGGATGGAGCTCCTAACTTGGTTGACCAGGACAGGATATGTCGAGAGGCTGAGCGGGCAGCTCAGCAGGTGGCTGAGCAGGCGGCTCCGCAGGCAGCTTGGCAGTCTTTTCCGGTTTATTCGACGACTTCTATTGAGGCAGGCGTGACCACTAGGACTGGAGGTGTCCCTTGTCTGGTGCCGGCTCTGCGTAATGAGCGTTTGCCCAAGGATTTTAAGGGGCCTCGAAAGGTGCCTAATTACACAGCCGACTTATAGCCTGGGGCATGGATTGAAAGCTATGAGATGGCCATGGAACTACTGGAAGTCAGTGACGCTGCAATGGCCAAGTACTTTACCATGATGTTGGATGGAACGGCCCACACTTGGTTGAAGGGGCTGCCACCTAATTCCATCGGTTCATGGGCAAGGTTAAAGGCGCGGTTTATTTAGAACTTTAAGGATACATGCAAGCAGCCCATGTCAATTGTGGATTTGACTAATTGCAAGCAAGAGGAGGGTGAGTCCACGACCCATTGGGTGGGCCAGGTCAAGGCCATAATACATTCATCTGATAAGATGGATGCCGGCTTTGGAATCTTAATGTTGGAGAACAATTGCTGTTTTGAGCCTCTGAAATAGAAGATGGGGTGGCTAAAGTGCGATTGAAATGACATGGGCCAGCTGATGGCGTCTCTGGTCGAATATGCCAACTCTGATAGTACCAAGGATCCCGAGTCTGACGAAGAGAAGGTAGGGAAGGTAAAGAAGAATGGCAACGCCAAGGGTCATCAGCATAACCCGACAAATAAAGGAGGCAATAATAAACGTAAGGCTGACGGTAGCTCAGAGTTCGTGTCTAACACCAATACGCAGGGCAACAATCAACGACGTAAGGGGAGACCACCTCCTCGGTCCGGCGGGTCAGGTCCCACTCTTGAGCAGTTGCTAAATGAGCCCTATCCAAGGCATGCCACTCAGCAGAAACTACTCACCTATGGAAGGATTGTACGATCATGAAGGCTTTCAAGAACTCTAACATGTTTGATGGCAATCATGGGCCGGGCGGTAGCTCAGGTGGCGGCCGTTTTCATGGCCCAGGTGGCGGTTCAAATTCCAACTTTCAAGACCCTCAAAGTAATCAAGGTGGTTATAATCAGCAATCTGGCCGGGGAGGTCAGCAGCAGCAGCAATCTGGATATCAGAGTAATCTGAAGCAGCTGAATAGTGGGAAGTATCATGTGTTTACCACCAGTTTGTGCAAACGAGACCAGAAGCTTCATAAGAGGGTTGTGAACGTTGTTGAGCCGACAGTTCCTTGTTATTTGAGATGGTCCGAGCAGCCTATTCTGTGGAGTAGGGAGGATCACCCTCCCCGGGTTGACAATCGAGGTCACTTGGTCTTGGTGGTGGCACCTCAGGTTGGCGGATATAAATTCACTAAGGTGCTCATGGATGGAGGTAGTAGCATCAACATCCTCTATTATGAGACTTTTCGTCGCATGGGGTTGACTGATAAAAATCTTAAGATGTCCAATACTGTTTTCCGTGGAGTGGTTCCCGGTAAGTCGGCATACCCAGTGGGTAAGATTGAGCTGGAAGTGGCCTTTGGAGATGAGTAGGATTCTAGGGCTGAGAAGTTAACTTTTGAGGTGGTCAAATTTAAGAGCCTGTATCACGCCCTGTTTGGACGACCAGCATATGCAAATTTCATGGCACGACCGTGTTATGTTTATCTACAACTCAAGATGCCAGGTCATAAGGGAACCATCATAGTGCATGGGAGTCGGAAGATAGCCCTGGAATCTGAAGAAGGCGATGCTGCTTACGCTAAATCTATTTGTGCAATAGAGGAGTTGAAGTTCTACAAGGACAATGTTGACCCGAAGGACAAGACGTCTTTGAAGAAACCAACCGCAGAGTATGAGCCGGTGATTAAGTTTAAGTCGGCCAACGATACCAAGCTAGTCGATTTTGTTCCTGGCGATTCATCTAAGCAGTTCAGTATCAGCGCTAACCTGGATCCCAAATAGGAAAGCGCGCTCATCGAGTTAATCCTTGTCGATGTTCTGGGAACGGGGGTGCCCAGACTTGCCTGCCTGCGGCCTGCAGCGTGGCTCAAAGGGGGCCCATCACGGCCCATCTTCACCAACACAAGCTCAGGACCCTCGCGAGGGGCCAAGCCTCGCAGGGCGGACGACAAGGGGCTTCCTCAGGCACGACCTCATCAGGCTGGCTCACGAGGAGGCGGAGAGTTCAAGGCGGGGTACCTCGCGAGGTGCCCATGACGCAAGCCATGACGACCAAGGGCGCCAGCCCGCGCAGTGTCCTTCTTTCCTCTCTGGTGCAAGGGGAGCAAGCGCAGGCGAGAGCATCAAGCAAAGGCATCCATTTCGGTGCAACAAGACCAAGACCAGTCCAACGGCAGGATGGAGGTCACCGTGGAGCCGAAGCCGGCATCACCACCAGCGCCTTTGATAGGCGAGGACCAACTTTAGTCAGGATAAGTGTACCAGATGTTCCCCTTCAAAATGGCCAATTGTTGGCGCCCTTCCCGCTCAATATTTGGGAAGAGGCCCAGGGCCTTTGCCTATAAATAGGACTAGCCACCATAGTATCTAGGTATCTAGAATCAACCCTCCAAAGGGACAACACCACCGCAAGAACAGACCCTCGCGAGGCTATTCTTCCTTGTATTGTTCATCATCAGCCCAAGAGGCAATCCACCACACCA
This sequence comes from Triticum dicoccoides, assembly GCF_002162155.2. NCBI lineage: Eukaryota > Viridiplantae > Streptophyta > Magnoliopsida > Poales > Poaceae > Triticum > Triticum dicoccoides. Next base: position 240,823,742 of record NC_041393.1, read on the forward strand.
CACACCGGAGTAGGGTATTACACCACAATGGTGGCCTGAACCAGTATAAACCCTGTGTCTCTTGTGCTGTTCTTCTGGTAGTTTAGAACCCAGCGATTCAGTGAGGAACAGGTAGGTAGAAGGTGAAACCTCCGCGCGCACCAAAGTGTTCGAACCTCAAGGGTCTGCCGGAACCCTAAATCCGACAATCCTTGAGAACCAGGACATCTTTGCATGGAAACCTTCTGACATGCCAGGTGTACCGAGAGAACTCGCTGAGCACACTCTCAATATTGATCCAAAATTTAAGCCGGTTAAATAGTTTCTCCGATGGTTCAATGATGAGCGGCGTAAGGCCATTGGTGAGGAAGTGGCCCGACTCTTAGCGGCCGGGTTCATTGTTAAAGTTTTCATCCAGAGTGGTTGCCTAACCTGGTGCTAGTGCTTAAGAAGAACGGCACCTGGTGTATGTGTGTGAATTACACGGACTTAAACAAGGCTTGTCCGGCTGATCCTTTTGCTCTCCTTCGTATTGATCAAATCATTGATGCTACAACGGGTTGTGAGCATTTGAGTTTTCTGGATGCTTATTCTGGTTATCATCCGATCAAGATGGCAGTTAAGGACCAGGAGAAGACGGCTTCTATCACTCCTTTTGGAGCCTTCTGCTATGTCTCCATGCCTTTCAAGCTCAAGAGTGCCCAGGCGATTTATCAGCGATGTGTGCAAAACTGTCTTCACAATCAGATTGGGTGCAACGTTCATGCCTATGTGGATGACATTATGGTGAAGTCTAGAGAGAAGGAGACCTTGATAGACGATTTGAAGGAAACCTTTGATAATCTCCAGGTCTATAAGATGATGCTTAACCCGGCCAATTGCATGTTTAGTGTGCCGGCTGGCAAGCTTTTGGGTTTTCTGGTTTCTAACAGAGGTATTGAAGCTAACCCGGAGAAGATCAAGGTTATCACCTCCTTAGCTAAGCCGACGTGTGTCAATGATGTTCAGCGTTTGGCGGGTCGTATTGCTACTTGAAGCCGGTTCATAAGACGGCTAGGTGAGAAGGCCATACCGCTGTATCAGATGATGAAGAAGACAAACGACTTTTTCTGGAGTGATGCTGCTAATGCTGCCTTTGAAGATTTGAAGAGACAGCTAGCTGAGCCGCTGGTCCTTGCTGCTCCCATTGATAAGGAGCCATTATTGCTGTGGCTGCTAACACACGTGCTGTCAGTGTGGCCATTGTGGTGGAGCGCAAGGAGGCTGGCAAGGAACATCTGGTTCAACGGCCGGTTTACTACATCAGTGAGGTGCTTATTGAATCCAAGCGAAGGTATCCACATTGGCAGAAGCTCATTTATGGGGTGTTCATGGCAAGCCGGAAGTTTAAGCAATATTTCCTGGGCCATCCCATCACTATGGTCAGTCCTGCTCCTTTAGGAGATATCATTCAAAACAGAGAAGCCACAGGACGAGTCGCCAAGTGGGCCATTGAACTTGGGCCTCATGGTTTGAAGTACATGCCACGCACTACAATCAAGTCTCAAGCACTGGTGGACTTTATCAACAGTTGGACAGAGCTGCAGATGCCTGAAGAGAAGACGGACAACACATATTGGACTATTCACTTTGATGGGTCCAGGCAATTGGAGGGCTCGGAGGCTGAAGTTGTATTAGCTTCCCCTCGAGGTGACAAATTTTGTTATGTGCTAAGGTTGATGTTTCCCTGTACTAACAATGCAACTGAGTATGAGGCCTTGCTCCATGGTCTTCGGATGGCTAAGGAGATGAGCTTAAGCCGGGTAAGGTGCTTTGGCGACTCAGATTTGGTAGCCCAACAAGTATCAGGCAAGTGGGATTCCAAGGATCCTCTCATGGCGGCTTATCGCCGTGAAGTTGATGCCATTGCTGGACACTTCAAGGGTTACCAAGTGGAGCACATTGATCGCAGAAAGAATGAGGCAACTGATGCTTTAAGCCGGCTGGGGTCTCAGCGTAAGCCGGTGCCACCTACCACTTTCTTGGATATTCTGCATAACCCTTCTGTCAAGTTGCCTACAGAGGAAGACTTGGCCGTTCCTGACCCGGAAGCACAATTGGTGGTGGCTCTTCATGTCATCCCAGATTGGACAGTGCCATATTTGGTTTACATGACCCGGGGCGAGTTGCTTGAGGATGAAACCTTGGCTAGGCAGATAACCCAGCGGTCTAAGTCAATGACAATTGCCAATAGCAAGATGCGTCATTGCAGTGTCACTGGGGCATTTCAGCATTGTGTCTCTCCTGAGGAAGGTCAAGAAATTCTTCGTGAGATTCATGAAGGAGATTGTGGCCATCATGTCGGTTCAAAGTCCCTGGTGGCCAAGGCTTTTCGTCATGGATTTTATTGGCTGATGGCTCACGCTGATGCAGAGGATCTGGTTAGTAAATGTGACAGTTGTTAGAAATTCTCAAGACGACCTCACGTGCCGGCTCAAGAGTTGAGGATGATTCCAATTACTTGGCCGTTTGCAGTCTTGGGACTCGATATGGTTGGGCCTTTCAAAAGGTCCAAAGATAAAAAGACCCACCTCTTGGTGGCGGTTGACAAATTCACAAAGTGGGTTGAGGCAGAGCCAGTTAGTAAGTGTGATGCAGCCACGACGGTTCAATTCATGAAAAAGGTGATCTTTCGCTTTGGCTTTCCACACAACATTATAACTGACAATGGTACTAATCTGTCCAAGGGTGCCATGGAGGAGTTCTGTCAATGTGAGCATATCCGGCTTGATGTTTCAACAGTAGCTCACCCCAATCCAATGGTCAAGCTGAAAGAGCCAATCAGGAAATCTTGAAAGGCATCAAACCCCGGCTTATGGTTCCTTTGCAACGGACGCTGGGTTGTTGGGTGGAGGAGTTACCTTCTGTGATATGGAGCATCAATACTACCCCCAACAGGTCTATGGATTACACGCCTTTCTTCATGGTTTACGGAGCAGAGGCAGTTCTACCTAGTGACATTCGTCATGACTCGCCCCGTGTGGCGGCTTACGTTGAAGCTGATAACGAACAAGCCCGTCAGGACACACTTGACCTGTTAGATTAAAAGCGTGACTTGGCAGCAGCCCGCTTGGCGATTTACCAACAGGACATGTGCCGTTATCACAGCTGCCGGGTTAAGTACAGAACCTTTCAAGAAGGTGATTTGGTGCTCCGACTCATCCAGGATCAAACTAATGCACACAAGTTATCCCCACCTTGGGAAGGGCCCTTTGTGGTCAGCAAGAACTTGAACAACGGGTCATACTACCTTATCGATGTTCGAGAGCATAAAGACTCACGTAAGTCGGAGGAAAAGACCCGTCGGCCGTGGAATATCGCTCATCTAAGGCCTTACTACACTTGAGCCACCGGCTCTCATGATGTACATATTTTGACGATGTATATATTATGACAAGTAATAAAGCAGGACCTCTGTCCTTTTCATCGTCAATGATCATATGTCTTCATCACCATCATTTCAAACGGCCAATTGGGGGATGATCATATTCGAATCTAGCCTAACCCTCTTGGTCTGGCTCATGATCGTATTCGAATCTAGCCGTTAAACCTCATGATCACTAGGGGGCTTCCTGTTCAAACATTGGTCGTATTCGAACCAAAGAGAACATAGCTGTCGGTACCCTCTTGATCGGAACAATGCCAAACTCACTAGGGGGCTTCTTGATCGTATTCGAATCATAGCTTAACCCCTTTCACTACAAAAAAAGACACATCCGTGACATTTTTGGCCGAACGAATTTTTTTTCTGTCATACATATGACACTTCTATGACGATAATTGTGACAAAACCCGGTATCATCATAGATGTGGTGGGCTCCTACTTCTATGATAAAAAATCATGACAGAAAATGGGCTTTTCGTCCTGGGCAGGCCGGAGACGCAGTTGCATGACATTCTTTGGGCCGTCCATGACGAAAAAACCATGGTAGAAGCAAGGGGGAGGAAAATTTTGGGGAGTTGCCGCTTACGGTGGGAGGTCAGGGGCCGAGCGATGCGCGTTTCTCTCGTACACGTGCGAGGCGTTGGCTCTAACTGAACCCGAGCGAGGCGTTGGGCTCTAACTGAACCCGAGTGATTGCACTGCAGGCTACGCGTTACCGAACCCGAGCGATCGATCGATGGCTGTTAACTGAACCCGATGGAGCGATTCCTTCGCTACTGTTGCTAACTGAAGCCGGTCGATTGGATGAAAAGT
>NC_041393.1:240828302-240843976 GCF_002162155.2 Triticum dicoccoides
AGATGAACAGTAGACGGTGGAGGGGTGGCCGTGGAGGGGTGGTTGAACAGGACCCCGTGGTGTGGAGGGATGGATGAACAGTAGATGGTGGAGGGCTGGATGAACAGTAGACGGTAGAGGGGTGGTTGAACAGTAGCCGGTGGAGTAGCGCGCGGTGGAGGCTAGATGAACAGGAGCCCGTGGAGGCTGGAGGAGGTCGACGGTAGCCCGTGGAGGCTGGAGGAGGTCGACGGTGGAGATGAATAATATCCCGTGGAATCCCGTTTTGCGGTACGCCACACCCCTCCCGATGAACAGGACCCCTGTTTCGACCGTAGCGCTCCAACACAAGTCTGTTTCATCCGTTTTGTGGTACGCCACACCCCTCCCGATCAACAGGACCCCCGTTTCGACCGTAGGAGGTCCGTTTCGTCCATTTTGCGGTACGCCACACCCCTCCCGATCAATAGGACCCCCGTTTCGACCGTAGGAGGTCCGTTTCCTCCATTTTGCGGTACGCCAGACCCCTCCCGATGAACAGGATCCCGTTTCGAACATGGCTGGTCGAACACAAGGCCGTTTCCTCCGTTGTGCGGTACGCCAGGCCTAGTTTCCATCGCCTGTTCCGTCCAAGCCCTCCCGATGAACACGACCACACATTCCGTTCCGACCAAGCCGGTTGGCTCCCACGCGTTCCGTTGCCTCCCGATGAACACGACGCATTCCGTTGCCTCCCCATGAACACGACACATTCCGTTGCCTCCCATGAACACGACGACGACGCTGTTTCTCTGTTGCAACCCAGCCATGTACGTATGCGCGAGTAGGCGTTCGAGACCCTGCCCGTATGTACGTATGTGGCCGTATTTTCTTTCTTGCACCCTCGCCGCTATACGTACGTGTACATGCTACGGGCGTGCCTCTACTACGACACGTGCGCGCCTGTACATCGACCAGTATGTACGTACACGTTCGCGACCAGAATGACAACACTACGCACGCTTCGACCAGGTGGGTCCCGACTGTCAGGCACTTCCTTGCCTGTGAAGATGTAGCTGGTGGGTCCCATCAGTCAGGGGGCGAATCGTTTTGTTTTTTTTGCCCGGACGCACTTCCTTGCGTGCGAAGATGTAGCTGGTGGGTCCCAGCAGTCAGGGGGCTGAATCGCTTTTTTTTGCCCGGATGCACTTCCTTGCGTGCGAAGGTGTAGCTGGTGGGTCCCAGCAGTCAGGAGGGAAACGTTTTTTTTTTCGTGAAATATGGTGGCCCGTCCGGTGGGTCCCTGCTGTCAGGTGGAGGAATCATTATTTTCTACGTAATAAGGAGGCACTTCCTTGCTGCGGCCGTGGACCCAGCTGTCAGCCTCTCGACGTATAGTCCACGTCTGATGGAAGTCGTTCCTTGACCACGTTGTCCACGCCACACCGAGAGCACCAGGGCGGTGGACGACGGCGAGGCCTAGGAAGGGGACGACGCGGAGCCAGTGAAGACGCGGTAGTGGATGCCCACACGGAGAGGAGTATGAGTATTCACTCCTTCGGCTACGGTGTGAGGCTGCCGTCGCCACAGGGCCTGGCCTAAGGTGGGAATAGTAGGGGGCGGTGAGGCCTCTGCAGCAGCACAGTCGGCCACGGGAGGCAGGAGCAGGCGGCACGACCGGTGCTGCTTTGGGCGGCTGGAGCAAGAAGACCAGAGGTTGAAGAAGCACTACGGCCGTTGGATGGACATCGTACGGTCACTGGAGCTAGAATCATTCATATTGACTAAGTTCACAAAGCCCTCCGTCCCCGTCAACTTAGTAGGCCCACAAGTCAGCTTCCCACCAAGGTGAGTCCCAGCTAGCAGGGGGAGTATTCATTTTTTTGGATGTAATAAAGAGGCACTTCCGGTGGGTCCGAGCTGACAGCGGGGGAACATTTTTTTTCGTGAAATACGGTGGTCCGTCCGGTGGGTCCCAGCAGTCAGGGGGGAAACGTTTTTTTCGTGAAATAAGGTGGCCCATCCGGTGGGTCCCTGCTGTCAGGTGGAGGAATAATTATTTTGCGCATAATAAGGAGGCACTTCCTTGCGGCCGCCGTGGACCTAGCTGTCAGGCTCTCCACATATAGTACTCTTCCGATGGAAGTCGGTCGTCGACCATGTTGACCACGCCGCACCGAGAGCACCAAGGCGGTGGACGACAACGACGCCTAGGAAGGGGACGACGCAGAGCCATGGAAGACGCAACAGTGGAAGCCCGCATGGAGAGGAGTACGAGGATTCACTGGTTCGGCTACGGTGTGAGGCTGCCGTCGCTGCAGAATAACAGGGAGTGTGGGTGAGTGGAGGGATGGCCTGGACAGCGGTGGGAATAGTATGGGGGCGGTGAGGCCTCCGCTGCAGCACAGCCGGCCACGGGAGGCAGGAGCAGGCAGCACGACCGGCGCTGCTTTGGGCGGCTGGACCAAGAAGACCAGAGGTTGAAGAAGCACTACGGCCGTTGGATGGACATCGTACGGTCAGTGAAGCTAGAATCGTTTATATTGACTAAGTTGACAAAGCCCTTGGTATGCTCCAACTTAGTAGGCCCACAGGCCAGCCTTCGAAACGGTGCGCCCCAGATGTCAGGGGGAAGAATCATTTTTTGGGCAGCCGAAGCTAAGAATATCCGAGATTGAAGAAGAAGCACGACATCCGTTGGATAGACATCCAACGGCCAGTGCTGCTAGAACCGTGTGTTGACTATAATAAGTTGACAAAGCCTTGCATACGCGTCAACTTATTTTTTTTAGGGGACGCGTCACTTAGTAGGCCCACAAGTGTGTGGCAGAGAACTTATAGCCCATTTGCGTTTTGTAAGAATGTACAACCCATTTTTGAATTCTAATGGAATTTACAACAACCCATTTACAGTTTGTTAAAAGTACAGCCCATTTTCTAGCTAGGACAACGATTAATAATTTCAACCAACCGTTGAAGACAGAATTCAATAAAATTTCCCACATTTCGATGGGATCCGAAATATTTTTATCCCGAAATTTCTAGTCAGATTAAATATAAATTTGTATTATGTAAAAATCCAACGAAACATTGCGCGTGCAACAATGAAAATTTAAGATTTTCAAAATCCATAAATAATATTTTATAAACTAATTTTGTGTTTGGTGCATTTTTTATAGTTACTGCCCAGTTTTTATAATTACATCCTATTTATTATTTTAAAGCCCATTTTCCTGTTAAGCCTAATGCATCCCTCCTAGGAAAGATTTGCAGCCCAGCGGGGCGTAGAATAACAAGTTAACCTTGCGTGGGTATTCCTCTAAAAGACGTATAGCTGGGCTAGCCATTTTCATCTTGAAAAAAGTAGTATCTGGGCTGGATATCTGGCCTAGGCTAGATGGGCCGCAGCTCGCCCAGTTAATACCCTGCTCTCCTTTGAACAATAACGAAATCATTGCCAAGAAAAACTCTGCAGTGCTCATGCCTCAAAAACACAAATACTGCTCGAGCTGCTTGGTCCCAGCTATCGGCCGCACCTTGTGCAATTCTCTCGTTTATATTGACTACATAGGTTGACAATGGTGTGGGACCGTGATGTCAGGAAACCAGGAGAAAGCAAAAGATAAATATAGTTGTACATAATAAGGAGGCACTTGCGTACGTACGGCTATGGCCCTAGTGGGTCCCTAGTGTCATCCAGTCAAAATAAAGTCAACTCCTGAATCCTCATGTTCGTTGACCATGTTAACAATGCTCGGTGCCACGGCGAGCGCAACAACTCGAAGGACAACGGAGAGGGCCTCGCGGGCCGTACAGAGGTCTGATACAGCGCCCACTGCTCATTCAGGAAGCCAGGATCATCAGACACCTATGAGCACCTTCAAGAAACTGAGACGGCATGAAACGGTAAGGCCGTGCTTGGGAGCTCTAGTTTATTTCAAACCTGTATTAACATACAAGTGTAATTTACTCGTCATCGGAAGGCCCGAGGTTTGTAAGTAAAACCGGCGGGTTACACATGTAATTTGAGAGACCAGTGTATATTTTACGAGCACTGCTATATGGACGACATTACCAGAAGATACATGCATGACGTGCGTATCATGCCATCCATGGGCAAGGCTGAAACAACAGCTAACCGCTGGATTAGCAATCATCCGAGTGTCATTCAGCGTTTTATCATGTGTGAAGTACTTCCGATATTTTACTAGTCGAAATCGACCAACCCAGCCCCTTCGCCCGAGACCATCTGCTTTAATTTACAAGCACCAGTTTTACAAGCGGTTTTGGTTGGAAAACGACGATCCAATCACGGCCTAATATCATGAGTTGGTCAGAAGATCATATGGTTTCACGTCTAACCTACCCGACATGTCGTATAGGCTATGAATGAAACATCCCACGATGAACTTCTTACGCACGGAAACAACAGAAGAGGATGATCTTCTTAACAAGAAAATCACTAGCATTAGATCGACATGCAAAACAATACGAAGCATTATTCTCAGGAGGCACGGTGAACAGCTCGTGATGCCGCATGCCACAACATTCCAAGCTCAACTTTGCAATCAAACACAAGGCCTGGCATTACATAGACAATATTCAGAACAAACTCTTAACATAGGAATATCTCAGTAGAGTAACTATTTACTTCTAAACTGAACACAGGAATAGGAAAAAACACTCGACGCTGCTCAGAGCAAGGGCGTCCCACTCAAAAATATCAAATGCATGTCTTCTGGCTAACATCAAGGAGCAAATTTTGACAAGGTTTTCCAATTCCAATATATTAAACTAACGTCTTCTTGCTAACATCAATGATTAAACTTTGACAAGCTTTTCCCATTCAAAATATGTAATGCCTATGATCGTGTCCTGTCATAGCTTCTTGTACTTGTTTGGGCACTTTTTGCCCAGGGCACTCCACGTGTTGTTAAATTGCCAATGGTCTCTACAGACTAGTCATGTCACCGGTGTCTAATAATACTCTGTAAAGCTTCTCGGTCATTCCTTCTGTAATGTACCGCAACCAGTGACTGCTTCTTTCTACAAAGTGGAATGACCAACTGGACCCAGTAACGTAGCAGTTTGCCTTGGACACATTGGCTCCTTTTGTGAAGTTCAACTAAAATCGAAGTCGGAATAAAACCGAGCTTTAATTTTGATATCCCTGTAAGCAACAATAGGTATAAGGGAAAAAATTACTGAGAAATAACGGTTGATGACTTGTCTTAATGGGAAACAAAGCAGGAGAGTAGCAATTCTCCATCAGTGTGATTCATTCATATTGATTGAGACATTATCTTAACAATGCCTTGTTTCAACATGTATAAAGAACGACAAAGCAGAAAAGTACCATTCCTAGAACAATGCAACTGATTCATTTTTAAAGAGACATTATCTTAACAATACCTTGGTTAAACATGTAGAAAGAACTACAAAGCAGGATAGTACCATTCCTAACAAGTGTTGCAGTTTTGAACTAAGATTCAGTAGTTAATTAATTCTGAGAGTGGCATTGCTTAATTTTACCAGCGACATTAGATTAACGAAAAGCATAAACAGTTCCAGGGGAGAGTGGGCGCAACAACAATATGTGCTTCCATCTACTTATAAAGGGGGTGATGCAGAGTTTGTTGTAACAAAGCAACAAGCATCGTGTCTGGGTTGGTCCCATTTTTGTTCACTACTTAATGGGAAAATACAACAATACAATAGCTTCAATTCAACATTTATTTAAAACAGTACCAATACAAGTAGCACAACATCTCAAAGCACACTCCACAATCATGTGGATGAAGGCCTGTACTGACCTTTCATGAGAACACCAGGATAAAATACGAATCTGCTAACACGAATAGGAAATCCAATCTCCTTTTGTGCAGTTGCACTGAAATCAAGCAAAGTGTTTCGCGTGGTGAAGCAAAATGTCACAATAGCAACAAGTTGAATAAATATCATGTGGTTGAGACGAAGATTTGAAACAACTCGACAGGAACACTGGAAACAAATCTCGATCTCTTTTTGTGCAGTTCCACCAAAATTAAGCAAAGTCATCGGTGTGAGATTCAAGTTGAACTGCACAAAACACTCTTAAAACATAAGTGTTTCAAGTAGCGAAGCAAAATGTCGCAATAGCAACAAGTTGAATCGATACCCCTATTTTAACAGAGGCAAAAAAGGAAACAATTACTTGCTGATAAAGGAGGATGAGACAAATGGTGACAGAAAGAAGCATCTAACTTATCTTGGATGGAAAACAAAGTAGGATAGTAGCATTTCTAAAATGGTTGCATTGATTCATATTAACAGAGACACTCTCTTGAAAGAACATTCGTTAAAAAATGTAATTTACTTTTAACATTGGCATTGCTTCAATTTTCCGGCGGCATTCTTAGATTAACAACAGCAAAATAGCTGTATGGGACATGCTAGCACCATGTGCATCCACATGTATAAATGGGTGATGCAGAGCATGTAGCCAAGCAGCATATCTGTGTCGGTCCCATATTTGTTCTCTTTGAACTTTTTTCCTACGTGAGGGCAGCAAATCTAGTCCTGCACAAACTACCCGACCCCCCAGTTTCTTTCCCTTTTCAACAAAGAGATCGGTTCCTTACAGATGTGTGTACTGGGTTACCCCCTTTTTCCCTTTTCAACCAACAAAGTGGCTGGATAGCCAGTCTATACTACTTTTCCTCCCTCCTTTCCTCATTGAACCACGTCCTAGATTCATGCTCCACCCCACCGCACCTTTCTTTCCTCTTTGAACCAAGACCTAGATTCGACTACAGATCGAAAAAGATCCACATGCAGCTAGAGCAATGATGGTTTCAAAGAAACTTATACCTTAGGGTCGTCAGGATGTGGCAAGGCGTGCGGCGGGAGGATGGATCTGCCCACACTACGTACGGCAGCGAGGAAGAAGGGGTCAGTGGCCCTCCCGCACAGGCGCTGGGTGAAAGAGAATAGCGCAGCCGGCAGTGGATTGCATCCCTCGCCGAAGGCGATAGAGTTAACGCTGCACCTCCTCCCCTTCCCGGTGGGACGGGATACAGACGCCTCCTTCACCAACTGTGAGGGGGGAGAGAGAGACAAGAGGCCAACGCAGTCTTGTTTAGATCTGGTGAAGAGAGGGTGAGAGACTATGAATATAGCAAACCCTAGCAAATGAATGCTGAGCCTCCAGCGTGTAACATATATGTATTGCGGCGAGCGTGTGGAGAGTGCAAACCCTAGCGAACAAGCGGTGAGGCTTCCGCTTATATATATACTAATGTAGTACGGACTGAGCTCCGGTGCCTTCACTGCATCTGCTTTTGGTTGTATGACTGGTGAGCCAGCCACATTTTGGGCCCACCTGTCATAAACCCAAAGGCAGGTGCACTAAGTCAATGAAGCTACGTCCATATAGTACTCTCATGTGTATATGACTAATATATAGTGGAGTGGTTTTCTTATTATCTCCATAACAATCGTTTTAAATTGTGTAAGTACGAAACGAAACTCTCGATTTAATGTACAGTGAAGAAAACTAGTACTACTTCCGATGAACTAACAATCCACGCCCACGCGTCCTGGTCGCACTTCATGTCCTTCACGTGTGGTACACTACCCTCCCTTAAGTGAACAACCACACATGCGCCAAATTATCGGAAACGTGTGAGAGTGTGTACCAATAAAGAATTTTAATTTCAATTATCAGAAAGGTTTGAGAGTATTACAAAGTTTGACTTCAGTCAAATCTAATATGCGGAGTAAATAAAAATGGAGGGCTACTACGTCCATCCGGGTTTTTAGTCTACACCATTTTTTAAATCAAAGTTAATAGCTAGACAAATAAAATTACAGGGGAGCTGGAGACAAAGTTGTGAGAAGGCTTAGAAATCAATACAAAACTTATGCTCTTAGTACCAATGTCGATCCTTCTTCGAGGAAACATTTGGTTCATAGCCAATTGTGTGATAAAATTGCACCAACATGAAAGACGACTGTGTCTCCAACGCAACCAAGGTGAACTGACGAAGGATATCATCTTTGTGCGTAACAAGCAAAGAGCACTGATGGAAGATAACTTGTTTTTCATTGAAAATCGATCAGCTTCACCAGCCGACGCAACCATGAGGCGCAACCATGAGCATCGATAGGTCATCGTGGTGATGCATCATCCATTTGGCATCAAGTTTGGGTGAGGCACCTATGAAGTTTGACAAATCCTCACTGTGGTCTGTTGCTTCTCAGTAATCAAGCTCGAGGAAGGAAGAAGCACGTGGCAGAGGACAATGAGGCGGAACAACAATGGCCATCCAATTTTGTGCAGTTCCACTAAAATTGAGGAAGACATGCCCGGGTATGGAGACACGCATCGCTGTTTCCAAAAATATAAAAAAGGGTTAATGAAAAGTACACCAACAAACAGAAGCATCATAATTATATCTTGATGGGAACTAAACCAGGATACTCGAGAAAAAAAGCATTTCTTCATTTAACCAGTGATAGTACTACCACCATATGGACAATGACCGCACAACCACCATGTACTTTTTGTCGAAACAACATGTATACCTCCACCGAGGCATAAATCAGGACAACGTTTTGAGTGGCATTTCCTCTATAATAGTACTAGTAGGTGATGTTGGACCAGCCGACGAACCCTAGCTACTATGCATGGGGAGCTGGGGAGTAGTCGCATAGAAAAAAACCCGCACGCAACAACCTGGGGAGCTGGACCAGTACAAGAAGTTATACCTCAGGTGGGCGAGATGTCGTTTAGGCGGGCGGGCGGGATCTGCCCACACGACGGTAGCGAACAAGGGTGCGGAGGATCTTCGTCCGCGCCAGCGCCGGCTCCGAGAGGACGGTGCGCATCGGCTCCCTCCTTCGCCGACGGCGACAACATCAACGCTTCACCTCCTCACCTCCCGCAGTGGACGGGATTCGGCCGGATCTGTGACCACCGGTGAGGAGAGAGATAGAGTGGACACTGTCATCTTGTTTTCATATGGAGAGGGTGAGAGAGCGAGACACGAGAAACTCTATCAAACAAGAGGCTATAATGGAGTAAAAAAATCTCTCCATAGCAGTGATTTTAAATAGAATACGCGCGTTCCTAGAAAAAAGAAATGAAAATTGGCGGACAATTTTTTAAGGGTTTGTCTAGGACACATCTAGATGTGACATAGTTGTCACATCTAAGTTGATGTCCACTCTGTTTGTGGTCTATTTTTTTGTCCTAATTTTTTTGTTTCTTGTTGCTACATTATATACTTGTGGGAGATTAGATGTGATATCCTTAAATAACATCTAGATGTGAATTAGACAAACTGATTTTCTAACGTCCCAAGAAAGAAAACTCGATCAAAAACACGCCCCCGCTTCCAGGTCGTGAGAGTCGTCGCGCACACACACATAGACATAGACATGCATATCCGTGTTTACGTGAAATTCCATTTCCATCTCCATCTCCAATCATATTTGTCCAACTGGCACATTATTTACGTTGTTAATTATATACGGAGCAATATTAATGTACATCATCTCTTGTTTGCACACGTCCGGACCGCTGCCACGGCTGGTCCTGACCAACCCGAACCCTCTTCATCACCCGCGCGTGTTTCCCGCCCGAAATGGTCAGTGCCGCATTCATGCCCGACCAGAGCGGACATGACCTCTCACTAGTGACAACATTGAAGCGGCGCGCCGGCCGAGAGAGCGTCGCCCGTGCCTCTTCCGGGTGCGCGCGGCTGCTCCGCGTCAAAGGTCGCAATAGCCAGCTACAACATGCATGTAAAAAGTTCTTGGGAGTCCGTGCTACAGCTAGCTGTCCTCCTCCAACTCGTCAATCTCTTCCAGTAGTGCTAGTAGTACTCCATGGCGCGATCCATTGACAAGCAGGCGGGAAAGTTATCGTATACTCGATTTGCAGTAAGTGGCATGCCGAGCGACTGTGTGGGGTCGAGCCATGGAGGAGGGTGAGACACGAACACGACAGACGTGATTTAAACGTTGGTTTTGCTCGATGGCGCGATCCAACGAAACGAAACGTTGGTTTCTCTCCGTTTCCATTTTTCTCCGAAAAAACGAAAACTTTTCACTCCATTTTCATTCCTATTCCAAGGTTGCCCCGCTACAACACTCCATCAAATACAAAGGAAAACTAACACGCATGCTGATGCATCTCAATGATTCACAGATCATAGCCAATATTTACTTCACAACTAAGAAAAAAGTTGTGAGAGCGTGTACGAAAGAAAAACTACTGATGGGGTCACTACGACTTAAACCCTAAACCCTAAATATGATTTAATTCCCTGGCCAGGTAGAACCTGTCGAAGGAAAGACGGCTGGCACCCTCGGATCATACGATGCTTTTGTGCAGTTCCACTAAAATCGACCTGAGCATCCCTGATGGCAAAGATATTGAAGAAGTGTGATTAGAATAATAGTACCGGCACTAGTTCATGAGACATAAACTCATCACAAATAGAAGCCGGTAGAAGTAGAGAAAGATCGACATGGAGATGGAGCTACGGCAGTGGAGCAAGCCGGCTCCAAAAGGAAGACGGACTACCTGGGACATCGGGCTGTAGCTAGAAGGGCGGTTGGGATGCGGTATCGGCCGATACCGCGGTGACCCCCGATTGGGACCAACTATGGGTTTTCTCCCTCGCCGATGTCGACCGCGTCTATGCAGAAGATTGTTCCCTTCCCCCAGCCGCGGGATCAGGCCCGTCATTATATGCTTGTGAAGAGAGCAACCTTAGCAAGCAGGCTTGTAGCTTAGGCTCCTGCTAGTGTATATATAGTGGTTTTCTTTTTCTCTCCATATCAACAATTTTATATTGCGTATGTTTCATTCAAGAGTGAAATAATGGTTGCTTCTTCCGACTAACTTACTGTGTGATTTGTCTGCTCCTTAGTGGCCCCTACACGTACTCCCCCTACGTGTATGCAACAGTCACACGTACACATGGATGCAAAAACGCGCGCGACGCCCTAATGCATGCATGTCCGAGCACACGACGGAACACACACGGTCACGCTAAGTGCTCAACCTACACGTGCATGCACACACATACTCAGTCAGGGTGAGCTAGTGACCGTATAGACACCGGAAAATATATATATTGAGCGCAATGAGCATATTATGAAGTCCACTGACCATATTTTTACAAATATATAGTGACAGACAGTGTATTTATCTCGTTTGAAATTAATCCATATTAACTGGAGAGGAGGTAGTATGGACTAGCATTACTTTGGCCTTGTTTGGATACTCTAACTCAGTTAGAGGTTAGAGTTAGATTCTAACCCTGAACTAACCGTGAACTAACTCCAGCCAAAGAGGTGTTTACATGACAGGGTTAGATGGAGCGCGGATACGGCGAGGCGCCTTCACGGGCGTTGTGAGAGGGAGGGAGGAAGAGGACGAGAAGCTTCGAGGAAGTGGCGAGGGATTTGCTGTGGCTAGAGCGAGAGAAAAATGTGTTTTTTAGTGCTCTATAGAAGTACTAACCCAAATAAGCACCTCTTGGGTGGGTTAGATTTTTTGGATGGGTTAGATGCTTCTAACCCAAACTAACCCTCCTGTTTGGATACTTTTGGGTTAGTTGAGTACAAACTAACCCAAACTAACTCTAGCCCATGGATCCAAACAGGGAGAAGCTTGTGCGCGGTGGCTCGCAGGACAAGGAGAAACTTTTGACTAATGTAAGCTCTCCCTCGCTCAGGCGGTGGATGTGCAACAGTTAATTCGGTGTCAAATTGCCAGAAGCATACACTATACTACTAGTGCTACTATTGTTCGACTTCCCGAATAGGTGAACAGCCAAGCGCAAAGTTTACTAGTACTAGTACTACTCATATAGTCTATAAAGGTACGTACTATACTAGTACTAGGAACCGGATGGAGGAGCGTCTGCACTGTTATTATAATTTTAAAATGTGATAAAGCAATCTTCAACACATTTGGTTCTCTTCGAGGGTTCTCGCATGTGATAATGGAAGTTGATTGCATGGAACACTCGCCACAATTCTCGCTTAATTCTGGCTCATATCCTGTGACAAATAGTAGTGCTCGGTAATATTTCCTCTTTTTTTGTTATTCAGCATGTAAACAGGTCAGCAAACCTTGCGGCGCATCTTCGTGCGAACCATGCTGGCTGCACTTTGAATGTGGCCGAGAGCTGGCTTGATGAAACACCTCACTTCCTACTTCTTTTTTTGCGGGGTACCTCGCTTCCTAGTGACCAGTGTCTTGGCTGATCGTCCTAAGAATGCTTATATATGAATAAAGCTCTCTCATTTACCCGCAAAAAAGATTAAGCCATATTAACCGGAAAGGAGGGAGTATGGACTAGCACTACTTTTTGGTGTGTCCCGTCAACTCGCAGAACGAGGAGAAGCTTGCAGGACAAGGTGAAGCTCGCTTACGCCTTTTGACTGATGCAACCTACCCTCGGTGGACATGCATCAGTCCATTCGATGTCAGATTGTCAGAGGCATACACTGTAGTACCCAACATGCGGAGTACCATCATTGTTCGACTTCACGAAGAGGCGAAGAGCCAAGCGTAGTAGTACGAGTAGTACTACTACTAGAACCGCATGGTGGAGCGTCTGTAGTCTTATTTTTTTTATCTTTGATAAAGTACACGTTTATTCCGGAGAAGGGCGGAAAATGGCAGCCCAACATGTAATGAATGATATTGATCAACCAACCATGCTCGAATATATCTTGGCCTCCATGCGAGCCCGTCTGTGTGTTCTCGCTCCTCGTCTCTCTCAAGGAACGGCGGGTTGGCTGTTTGCCGTCAATTGAGATTGGTTTGCTCACACTCCTGTCCCACATGTCAGTGATATGCCAAGAGGAGGTGCGTTGACCGACTGGCCATACGCGTACTTGGTTTTGAACCTTCATACTACTCCTCCCTCCATCACAGTTTACAGGGCGCGCTTCATTATGATGCATTTCTCTCAATGCATTTCCACCACCAGAGAGACTTTAGACACATTTGGTTTAATGCTCAATTAATTAGGGCGTGGTAACCGCAATCAAGTCCACAATTTTCTCTCCATGTACTCTGTACTACTCCCTCCATTCCTTGATATAAGGTGTATAGATTTTTGAAAAAAAATCCAAAATATAAGGTGTATTGCATTGCAACATTCATTTGGATTTTTTTAGGATTTGATTACATTTCCTTATATCATGCAAGCTCCTCTATTTTCTCATGTCAATTAGTCAGGTGTAAACTTGCCCAAAACTTGTGAAATTTTGCCTTCACGTGCGTTCTTTAATTTTCGTGCCAAAAACTATACACCCTACATTTAGGAACGGAGGGAGTACTACGGAGTGGAGTAAGTGCATGCATGTGTGTACCCGGGGTGGAAGCACTGCATGCATGTGTGTATGCATTATTCTCTCTAGTAATAGACGCCGTGCTATAACTACCAATGCTATTTTTCAGGCCGATCGCTAGTCGCCTTGGTCCCACAGATCTTTTTTCTTTTTTCTGAAGCACGTTGTTTTGACGGATGGAGTAGTATGAGCGAATTCAAAGAAGAGCGTATTGATGGTTGCTTCTTCAGAGCAACTTACAGTGGGAAAGGTGGGTCTTACAATTTGACTGCTCATTACTCACTATTAATGCGACACAATGACCGGGCTGAGTCTCCCATGCGGTTGTGCACTATCCCCTCGGCTCTTAAATATACTCCGGAGTATATTTGTCTTTCTAGAGATTTCAACGAGTGACTACTCAAATATTTGTCTTTTTAGAGATTTCAAATGGACTGGCACATACGGATGTATATACATATTATAGAGTGTAGATTCTCTCATTTTGCTCCGTATGTAGAAACTTGTTGAAATCTCTAGAAAGACGAATAGAATATTTAGGAACGGAGGGAGTACACATACGAAGCAAAATGTGTGAATCTACACTCTAAAATATGCCCGTTTGAAATTTGTAAAAATACAAATATTTAGGAACGAAGGAGTATAATTTTGTGCATGGCACATGGACCCGGATGATGAAGAGGCTTCTGGCAATGCTATCAAGCTTCCATCATTTGTTTACATAATTGACATACTATACAAATAATTTTCCAGCGAGACATGAAATTGTACAATGGTATGAGCTTTTAGCTTCTGTTTTGCGTGTCTTGCCATCGATGCTCTTTCGGAAACAATAAAAAACTAACTTCCTTGCTAATGCATGTCAATTATTAGCAGATCAGAGCTAATAATTACATCACAACTGAAGACAGAGTTGTGAGAAGGTGTTAAATTAAAATTGATCCATGCTTTCATTGGCAGCAACGTCCCCCCAGCTCTGTCTAAATCAATAAGGCATGTTGGGAAAAAAAGTAGCTGTCTGGAGCATGCAACATTCCGATCATTTTGTGCAGTTCCACTAAAATAGAGCTGAGCGTCCCTGTTCCAAAGATACTAAGTGTGATTACGATAATAGAGGAGTGCTAATGAAACAATAAACACATAAATAGATGCCGGTCACCTTTGCAGTCTCTCTTAAGACTAACTAGTTGGAGAAGATTAGGCTCAGAGTTGGATGAGGAGGATAGAACAAAACCAATCTCCCTTTGTGCAGTCGCACTGAAATGTAGAGATGTTGCCCATGTGGCATTTTAGTACAACTGCACAAAACACTCTTAAGAAAAAAGTGATTTGTGCAGTTCACCAAAAGGTCGCAATAGCAACGAGGTGAAATGGATAACCCTGTTTGCAAAAAAGAGGTAGAAAGGAAACAATTACTGGCCAATAATAGTTGATGACACATGCGACGACAAAAAAGAAGCATATTCCTTGCCCTAAGGGAAGTTAACAACACGGTTGTGTTTGTCTGAAACGGTGTGAGGACGAGAATGCAATATGGAAAGTACGCTGGACGAGCTACGTTTTGGGCAAAGAACTATGGAAGATCCACATGCAGCGACATGGTAAGACGGGCAGTGGAGCAAGGCCGGAGGGGATACCTGGAGGTCGTCGGGATGTAACTAGGTGAGCGGCGGCGGGCGGAATCTACGAGCAGGTGGCGTAGGCCCTGCCGTGCCGGAGCTTGGTCAGAGAGAACGGCGTGTACCGCAGATCGGGCCGTGCTGCCTCGGCGCCGTCGAACGGAGAAATGATGCACTTCCTCCCTTTCCCCCGGCAGATGGGATGCGGCTGGATCAGTGACCAACGATGAGAGAGAGAGAGGCCACCACACTCCCTTTCGCCCGGCGGACGGGATGCCGCCGGATCAGTGACCAGCGGTGAGAGAGAGAGAGGCCACCGCAGCCTTGTGTGAGATACTCTAAAGAGCGACAAACCAGGCACGCAAGGCTCCATTGTATCTAGTGAGCGGACTACCTTTTTCTCCATAAACATCGTTTTATATTTTGTGTACGTGCCATTGAGCGCTATAACTTTATTTAAAAATAACGCGGCAACACGTCAAGTCGAACTTTGTTTCATGTAGTCGTGGTACACGACCTCCCTAGGTAAAGAACCGCTACAGGCATTCAAATTAGCATGTGGGCTGCCATTTTGTAAAGAAATGAGCTCCACCGTGTACCCGCGCGGGTGTGGCTTGGCACGAAGCGTGAGTACGTGCACGGTGCACCTATTCTCTTCTTGTATACGTACACCACCTACATGGGGTTGTGTGAGAGAGATACAAATATAGTGTGTGGGTTCTTGAGAGTTTTTTTTGG
>NC_041393.1:240844301-240853195 GCF_002162155.2 Triticum dicoccoides
AGATTAGGGGGTATCCGGACAGTCGGACTGTGTACAACGTCCGGACTATTGAAGCGTGAAGATACAAGACTCAAGACTTCGGCCCGTGTCCGGATGGGACTCTCCTTGGCGTGGAAGGCAAGCTTGGCGATTCGGATATTGTGTTTCCTTTCTTGTAACCGACTCCATGTAAACCCTAGCCCTCTCCGGTGCCTATATAAACCGGAGAGGTTGGTCCTT
The DNA here is from genome assembly GCF_002162155.2 of Triticum dicoccoides. Taxonomy (NCBI): domain Eukaryota; kingdom Viridiplantae; phylum Streptophyta; class Magnoliopsida; order Poales; family Poaceae; genus Triticum; species Triticum dicoccoides. The sequence continues at coordinate 240,844,521 of NC_041393.1, forward strand.
AGAAGGCCGATCACAATTACAATCATATCATCATAGGCTAGCTCTTAGGGTTTAGCCTCTACGATCTCGTGGTAGATCTACTCTTGTACTACCCATATCATCAATATTAATCAAGCAGGAAGTAGCGTTTTACCTCCATCGAGAGGGCCCGGACCTGGGTAAACATCCGTGTCCCTTGCTTCCTGTAACCATCAGCCTTGACGCACAGATCGGGACCCCCTACCCGAGATCCGCCGGTTTTGACACCGACATTGGTGCTTTCACTGAGAGTTCCACTTTGTCGTCGCCACGAGGCTCGATGGCTCATCTCATCGTCAAGTACGACATTACCTCGGAGGGATCTCCGACTTTAGGCCAGACTCTCCGACTCGGCGGCTTTATCATGTCCGCCCCATCGGTGGTAGCACCGACGATGGCCTCTCGGGTCATCAATCATAACCTTCACGTCAGTTCAGAACTCGCCGAACAGATGGATCCGATGGAGCTCTCCTCCCTCAACGAGCTCTTGGATCGCATCGCCGCCCTGGGAGTCACTATAGACTATGACCGGATCGGGCTTAAACCCGACCAGAGGGACATCAGATCCCCGCCGGCCACCCATGAGATAGCGGTAGCGGAGGAACCTCGCACGAACCGTCCCTCGACCTTGAGGATGAATTATGTCCGGATCATCAAACTCCCTGAGCCGAATACTTTCTCAAAGGAAGACATGACCCAGGTCCCAGACTTAGAATCGGGCATCGGGCTGAAGAAGTTGAGCGATACTCCGGATCCCGAGCTATCAGGCTCGGGACATCCCACACCCCTGGGTGTCAGATCGGATCAGAATTTGGACTCAGCCAACAACACCTACCCGGACTTAAAACCGTCTCTCCCGCATCAGGCAAGAGTCCCAGGAAACCATGCATCACTACTGGGCTTGGTTCCTCCTTGCACTTAACGAGGTCAGGGACTGCCGCGAGGAGAAGGTGGTCTCACTCTTCTGCAAAAACTGCACGGACGAAGGACTCCTCAATGCTATAAGCCGCCGTAACATAGTACACTTCGCGGACTTGGCAATCATAGTACGGAAGTACTGTGCAATGGAAAGCGCTTGGAAAACCCAAACAAAATTTTGAGATAGTACTGCTCTCACTAAGACCTTTGTCCGCACTAAACGGACGAACTCTTGTAAGTCATCCGATCCAATCCCCAAGAAACCAAAACCCACCCCAGGGCGGGGATCCATATTGGAAGAATGGCTCGACGGGCCATGTAAGCTCCAAAGTTCCCCGGATACGATGCCAACTCATAGCCTTAGGGCATGTTGGGTACTCCGGCAGGTGGCAAAAAGTGGCGAGGATCTTCTTGTAGGCCATAAAGAGGAACAACATCCTACTAGCAAACTCAATACAGTATTAACAGTCTTCAAGACTTTCGCCTCGAACAATAGGCGCAAGCGAGCTCATCGAAGTTCCGCTGAAATTTACCATGTGGCGAAAATAAACCCCTGGAACGACACTACTATAACTTTTAATGCCAGTGATGAACCTCGATTCCAGACAGTCCGGGCGCCAGCCACTCTGGTCCTTAGCCCGATTGTAGATGGCTTTCGGCTCACCAAAGTACTCATGGACGGCGGAAGCGGATTAAATCTGATTTATGAAGAAACACTCAGCAAGATGGAATTTGATAAAAGCCGCATTGAACAAAGCGGCACAACCTTCAGGGGTATTATCCCTACTCAGGAAGCGCGGTGCGCGGGAAAAATCACACTTGATGTGGTATTCGGCACCCCGGAGAATTACAGGTCCAAACAAATCACATTCCAAGTGGCTCCCTTTAACAGCGGATACCACGCCCTTCTAGGGCGGGACGCGTTTACAAGCTTTCAAGCTGTACCCCATTACGGGTACATGAAGCTTAAAATGCACGGACCCAATGGAATTATCACTCTAGCCAGTGATCCGGACATTGCACTTCGCGCCGAAAATAAAACCGCAACACTAGCCCTGGATGCATTATCTGAAGCCCTAGCGGACGAAGAGTTAACAACATTGCGGGCCACCGTGGACATGGACGACATGATACTCAACAAGCGACCCAAGTCCACCTCATTTAAACCTGCAGACGAGATAGTCAAATTCCAGGTCCATCCAACAGACCCCATGAAGACAGCTTCCATTGGCACACAGTTGAGCCCCGCGATGGACGCCGCACTGCGAGATTTCTTACGCGAAAATTGGGACATTTTTGCCTGGCACCCATCGGACATGCCAGGTATCCCACGTAGATTGGTCGAATACAGCCTCAATATTCTAAAAGGATACAAACCGGTCCAGCAGACCCTAAGGTGATTCTCAGAGCCCAAAATGACAAGCAATGGGAGAACAGTTAGCCAAGCTACTTGAAGCCGGATTCATCAGAGATATTAAACATCCGGATTGGCTGGCAAATTTGGTGATGGTGACAAAGAAGGACAAATCCTGGCGCCTATGCGCCGACTTCAAAGACCTCAACAAGGCTTGCCCCAAGGATCCCTTTCCCCTCCCTCGCATCGATCAGATTATCGACGCCACAGCTAGACACGACTCGCTGTGTTTTCTCGATGCATACTCTGGATACCATCAAATAAAGATGGCAGAGTCCGACCAAGCTGCAATAGCTTTCATAACGCCATACGGCCCTTTTTGCTTCAACACTATGCCTTTCGGGCTCAAGAATGCTGGCGCAACCTATCAACGCATGATTCAAACATGTCTGGAAAAACAAATTGGCAAAACAGTCGAAGCATATGTGGACGACGTGGTCATAAAAACTAGACATGTCAAAACCCTAATAGATGACTTGAGGCTTACATTCGATAACCTCCGGACGTACGACATTAAGTTGAATCCGGAAAAATGCGTCTTCGGCATCCCCTCGGGGAAACTGCTGGGCTTCATTGTTTCCAATAAAGGAATTGAAGCGAATCCGGCAAAAATTTGAGCTCTGTCACAGTTGGCTATACCAACAGACCTCAAGCACATCCAGAAGCTAGCCGGATGCGTGGCCGCTTTGAGCCGCTTTATCTCTAGGCTAAGAGAAAAGGCATTGCCTCTTTACCGCCTCCTTCGGCTCACCGAACACTTTGTGTGGACGGATGCAGCCGCGGCCGGACTCGATGAAATAAAGACCTTACTGGCCAGTAATCCAGTCCTAACAGCACCAAACATCGGCGAGCCTATGCTACTCTACATAGCGGCAACACATCAAGTTGTAAGCGCAGTACTCGTCGTCGAACGAGAGGTTGACGGATACAAATTCCCGCTCCAAAAGCCGGTTTATTACGTATCCACAGTCCACTACATGCAAATCCCGATACCCACACTATCAAAAAATAGCATACGCGGTCTTCATGGCATCCCGAAAGCTGCGACACTACTTTCAAGAGTGCTCGATTACAGTAGCCTCCGAAGTACCACTCAATGACATAATAAATAACCGCGACGCTACGGGCCGGATTGCTAAATGGGCCATCGAGCTCCTTCCGTTCGACATAATATACAAACCACGACGGGCCATCAAGTCACAAGTATTGGCCGACTTTGTCACTGAATGGATGGAAGCCGAACTCCCTAAAGAGTACGGCGCATACTCCAACTGGATCATGCACTTCGACGACTTCAAAATGCTGGCCGGATTGGGAGCGGGTGTAGTCCTGACATCTCCCACCGGAGACACGGTCCAGTACGTCCTCCAGATATTATACACAGACTCCAACAATGCAGCCGAATATGAGGCTCTGTTGCATGGTCTTCGGATGGTAGTGTCTATGGGCATCCAACGCCTGGAAGTGTGAGGGGATTCGAACCTCGCAATATCACAAATAAATGGAGACTTTGATGCCAAGGATCCGAAAATGGCAGCCTACCGTAATGCCGTCCTAAAAATGTCAGCGCGGTTCGAGGGGCTCGAATTCCACCATGTGGCTCGAGAAAATAATCAAGCGGCGGACGTCCTCGCCCGCATCGGCGCTAAACGCGACCCTGTCCCACCTAACATATTCTTGGAAAGGCTGTTCAAGCCATCCGTAGTATGTGAAGGGGAGTCCGGCAATACCGGCACAGATACGAACACACCCCCAGATTCCGAACCATCAGACATACTCGGAGGCTCTGCCACCGAAATAACATCTTCGGCCCATGAAATCATGGCCGTAATTGCCCCGTGGACTGAGCCTTTCTTGGCTTACCTAAATAGGCAGGAGCTCCCCAAAGACCAAAATGAAGCACGCTGCATAATTCGGCGTTCTAAAGCTTACAAAGTCCACAAAGGGGAACTCTATAAGAAAAGCACGACTGGAGTGCTCCAAAGGTGCATCTCCGAAGAGGAAGGGCGGCAACTCTTGGCTGAAGTCCATGCCGGACTGGGCGAACACCACGCTGCGGCTCGAGTGCTAGTTGGCAAAGCCTTCCGTACAGGCTTCTACTGGCCAACGGCCCGAGCAGACGCACAGGACCTTGTCCAACATTGCGTCGGTTGTCAGCTCTTCTTCAATCAGAGTCATACGCCCCCTACCATTGTCACGCCCAATATGCGACCCTATCCAAAAGGAACTCGAAGGTCCCACCAAGGATAGACCCTTATATTGAAATGCTTTTGCAAGGTGGATATCATTACATCAACATTACATAATAGATGGGAATACATACAAAAGGCATACAATGCCACCCAAATACAACATCACAATACATCAGATCAACATCCGGCTACGGATGAAACACAAACAGAAACTCAAACGACATCCACCCTGCTAGCCCAGGCTGCCGACTTGGAATCTATCCCCTGATCGAAGAAGCAGAAGAAGAACTCAACGCAAGCAAGCATCACTCTCGTGTCATGACCATCGCACAACCTGTACCTGTAACTGTTGTTGTAGTAATCTGTGAGCCACGAGGACTCAGCAATCCCATTACCATGGGTATCAAGACTAACAAAGCTTAAAGGAAAGGAAGGGGTAAAGTGGTGAGGCTGCAGCAGCGGCTAAGCATATATGGTGGCTAACATACGCAAATAAGAGCGAGAAGAGAGCAAAAGGAACGGTCGTGAACTAGCAATGATCAAGAAGTGATCCTGAACTCCTACTTACGTCAAACATAACCCAGAAACCGTGTTCACTTCCCGGACTCCGCCGAAAAGAGACCATCACGGCTACACACACGGTTGATGCGTTTTAATTCGGATCTGGTGTCAAGTTATCTACAACCGGACATTAACAAATTCCCATCTGCCTATAACCGCAGGCACGACTTTCAAAAGATTATACCCTGCAGGGGTGTCCCAACTTAGCCCATGACAAGCTCTCGCGATCAACGAAGGAATAGACCTTCTCCCAGGAAGACCCGATCAGACTCGGAATCCCGGTTTACAAGACATTTCGACAATGGTAAAACAAGACCAGCAAAGCCTCCCGCTGTGCCGACAAATCCCGATAGGAGCTGCACATATCTCGTTCTTAGGGCACACCGGATGAGCCAGACGTCGGGTTGGCATAGACCCTGGTTGCCCAGGGGGCGCCGGACATCGCTCTGTTCGGACCAACACTTAGACAAGCACTGGCCCGGGGGGGGGGGCTAAAATAAAGATGACCCTCGGGTTGGCTGACCCAAGGGAAAGGGATAGGTGGTGGTGAGGCAAATGGTAAAACCAAGGTTGGGCCTTGCTGGAGGACTTTTATTCAAAGCGAACTGTCAAGGGGGTCCCATAAATCACCCGACCGCGTAAGGAACGCAAAATCCGGGAACATAACACCGGTATGACGGAAACTAGGGCGGCAAGAGTGGAACAAAACACTAGACAAAAGGCCGAGTCTTCCACCCTTTACCAAGTATATAGATGCATTAATAATATAAGAGATATTATGATATCCCACCCAAAAATCCTGTTCACCATGGAGCAATCTTCAACTTCACCTGCAACTAGCAACGCTATAAGAGGGGCTGAGCAAAGCGGTAACATAGCCAAACAACAGTTTGGATAGGAAAGGTGTCAAAGGTTAGAGGTTCATGGCAATTTGGGATGGCTTGAATAAACAGGTGATAGGTAGCGCAGCATAGCGAAAGAACGAAGCAACTAGCATAGCAATGATAGTAGTGAGATCCAGGGTAGCGGTCATCTTGCCTGAAATCCCGCAAGGAAGAAGAACGAGTCCATGAACAAGATGAAGCCACGAAGATGAACCAAGCGTAGATGAACGAATCCTCACGATCGCAACGAAACAGGAACTATCGAAAAGAAGCACACAACATAGTAAACACACCACACATAGACAAGACATGATGCACAACAAGCATGATGCATGACAAAGCTACATGAAGCTACTCATGGCAAGAGATGATGCAAACAAGAGCAACACAATAAGGCAAGTTTAAATGAGGCCGGGAACAACATATAACAATTCCGGTAAGTCCTCATATGCAAATTTCGAAGTTGGTCCAGATCTGAATAAACCTTATGTTCAAGTTGTTAAACAGAAAGTTAAGATGCACCAAGATGATCTACACGAGATTCTAGTCAAGTTACGTATAAGGTTCATTTAGTTCGGAGCTACGGCCTAGAAGATATGAGCAAAGCAAGATCAGCATGGCATTGATGCAAAATGCATACAAACCTCAATCAAACACCTCAAAACATGGATGCAACATGAGAATATGAAGCTACATGCAAAATCAAGCAAGTTTCATATAGAGCACACCCAAAACGGAGCAACGGTTCAACACATACACATGAAACAAGTTAAAGCAACAATCTGTCCAAAACAGCAACTAGGCATATTGCAAGCATCAAAGCAACATGCTACAGCACCACAACATAATAACAAAAGGCATGGGCATGATGTACAGGCAAAGCATTACAAAACATGAACACTGAGCTACCTCTAGAAATCACTAGAACATGCTCAAACACACATGGTAAGATTGCAAGTTATAACAATTTCAGACTTTGCAGAAAATAACATCACGATGCAATGCTTAGAGCTATCAAACAACATGTTACATGAACTTATCATGGAAAACAAAGGCATGGCATGAATCTACTAAATGCATAGATCAAAAGTCCTTTACTGACCACAAGCCAAAAAGGATCAGAAAATATGATGGCACCCACATAAACATGGCAAGTTATATTACAGATTCAAACATGGCAGAAACAGAATTATGAAGGCATGTTGGTGAGCTTGTACCACTCACCACAAAGCAATACATGGCATGGCAAGGCACCCAACAGTAAGAATACATGTTTGTGAAGCTAATAATGGCAATAGCAAGGTCATAGGGTACATGGATCACTAGCAAAACACATGGTAACAACTGAACTTAATGTTAACAGGCTGACAGCAACATTATCAAGCAACTTTGGAGCAAGGAAACAACAAGCTACAGCAAGCTATAAATGCAACCAGGGGCATTAATGGATAGAGAAGGACATGTAGATCAAAACATGTTTATAGAACATCTCCAGATTATGCATAGAATGATTAGTAGCAGCAGGTTTATATAGCATCACGAAATAACAGATTCAGCCTAGCAAAACAGCAACAGCGAGTACACTACTTAACAAGCTCGATTCACTCACCACAAGTCATTGCATGACAAGATAAGCATAGCATCATCAAGAAGGCATGTTTATGTAACAAACCAAGTCAAGAACAAATCCATAGCATGCAAGGATCAACTATAGCAACCTTGGCCAAATTGAATAACACGTAAACAATCTGCCAGGAAACATTTTGAAGCAAAAGTAGATCACTCAAATGACATGCTAGACTACTCCATAATTGCAACAAGAGGCATGAATGGATATACAATAATCTATTGTTCAAAACACCCTTACTGAAGTATCTAAATATGCATGGATCTCTCTGTAGCATCATGTTTACATGGCATCAAAATAACAGCAGAACAGGGACTAAAATCAGCAACATCACGATGCCTAGTTTGCATGCTTGTGCTAGTCACCATATTGATCACAAAAATACATCACATACAACTCTGTAAAGAAGACATGACATAGTTCCAAACACATGTAGACATCAACCTCATAGGATGCACACATCAATCATGGCAAAAATGACAAAAGAGCTCGTTCTGATAACAGACAACAGAAAACATCATGAAGCATTCTTACAACGATGATTCAGGCACCTAGATGACCTCAAATGAATATGATGCAATGGAATGAAATGATGTACTCGTCGAGACGAACAATTTGACATATTACACGCACAAAACAGAGCTACGGATGCAGAGATATGGCATGGCGAACATGGCATGAAAATACTGGAATCTGGGGACGGGGAAAAAAACAACCTCGCGGGAAAAGCTGGACGAGGTCGTTCCGGGATGGAGCGGTACGGCGCGGCTGAGGACGTTTGGATGGATGGCCCGTTGGATCTGGTCCCGATCCAGATCTGGCCGGAGCTCTGGCCGGAGATGGCGGGGACGAGGCGGCGGCGACCCGGCAGCGGCGCTCGAGGTCGGGGAAGACGGGCGCGGTCGGGCTCGCGCGGGGAGCGGTGGCCGGAGTAGTGGAGGCGGTGGCCGGCGATGGCACCCGGGGCGGCTGGCGCGGAGGAGCTCGCCGTCCAGAGGAGCGGGTAGCGGCGGTCGACGGCAGGGCGAGGCGCGGGGCGACACCGGGGCCAGAGGTGATGG
>NC_041393.1:240853871-240861225 GCF_002162155.2 Triticum dicoccoides
GCGGTGCCGGCGGCGCTTGGGGCCGGGGAGGCGCGGCGCCCGCGGCGGCGAGGCGCGGCGACGCCAGGCCGGCGGAGGCGGTGACCGCGGTGGCGGGATCCGGCGCGGCGGCGCGGGACGGGCGGCGGGGCGAGCGGGCGCGGCGCGGACCGGGCGGCGGCGGTGCACGGGCCCCGCGGGCCTGCAGCGGGCCGCGCGGGCCGGCTGCGGGGACGATGGCGGGAGGCCACGCGTCGGGCTGCGATTGGCTGGGGAGCGGCGGCGGACATGTCCGGCCGGGGGCGGACGTGTCCGGCGCGGTGCGGAGGGGAAAAACTAGGGTTTCGTCCGCGAATTTCGGGGGAGAGGGCATATTTATAGTTTCTGGGAGCTAGGAGAGTCCAAATGAGGCACGGTTTTCGCCCACACGATCGTGATCGAACGGCCGAGAGCATGGAGGGGAGTTAGATGGGTTTTGGGCCACTTTGGAAGGGTGTTGGGCTGCAAAGAGAGAGAGGGGCTTTTGCGATTACCCGGTTAACCGTTGGAGTACCAAACGAACTCCAAATGGCACGAAACTTGACAGGCGGTCTACCGATGCTATACCAAGGCCGCTTGGAAAGACTCGGTCCATTCCGAGAAAGTTTATCACCCACTCACAACGAGAGACGAAAGGGGAACGCCGGAGGACATAGGAGCGCCGGATTGCAAAACGGACAACGGGAAAAATGCTCGGATGCATGAGACGAACACGTATGCAAAATGAAATGCACATGATGACATGATAAAATGCAACACGCAAGCAAATGACATGGCAAGGACTGCGAATAACTGGCAGACACCTGGCGCATCGGATCCGGGGCGTTACAACACTCCTCCACTAACAAGAGATCTCGTCCCGAGATCTTAGGACCGAGGTGGAAGGGAAAATGGATGAGGTGAAGTAAAAACTGAAGAGAAGAAGCAAAGAATCGAGAGCACTCGAAAAGAAGAGAGGAGCAACGAGAATGACGAGAATCGAAAGCTCACGTAATCAGATAGACTATGAAACCACTCCGGTTAAACGAGATAATAAACGAATAAGATTGAAAGGATTTAGGCAGCACACCGACTGAAACATGGAGGAATAGAACACGAACTAGGGAAGATGGAATGATACTTGACGAGAGGAACAACACAAATCCTCCGGAAGAATTGGAAGAGTGGAATGAAAAGAACTTAGAAGGAAGGATTGAATGGAGTTGAATATCTGAGAAGAACGAAGAAATGCAAAACTCCACTTCAAAAGAATACGGAGAATTAATTGCACTTCGAGACGCGAGAAGAAAAGATACTTGAACTCCACCAACAAAATCTTGATGAACTCTTGAAGAGCTGAATTAAATCATGAAGAACCATCGTGAAGAACTCCGGTAACAAAAGGATGAGGAGATAGAATGAAGGATGAAAGAATAAGAATAAAGCTTGCGATGATTTAGATGTAGGTTCCGACGAAATGACCCAGGAAATTTGAACTCCGGAAAAGAAAAGATGGAGAACACTTGGAACTAGAATTTATTCCTCAAGAACAAACTCTGAAGGAAAAGTTTACTCATTTGGATGAAATAAGAATAAGATTTATGTTATGCTTATCCTCATCAAAATAAATTGATGACAAGCAACAGATTTTGCATACTACTTATTCTTCTTGAAAAGTATTGAGAAGTGACATATTGCAAACTTGAGAAGGTCTTCATGAACCGCCGGTAGGACTTGAAAGAACGAATGGATTAAAATGATAAACAAGGAAAAGAATTTTGAACGAACCACCGTAAGAATTCAAAAATGATTGATGAAAGAGACTGAATCACCGGGAAGAATTAGAAGAACAAATAAGCAAGAGGGGATTTAGATGCAAAAGAACAAAGAGATCACGAGCTGATTAAAGAACACTTGAACGAAGCACCGGGATAAATAGAGAACGATAACTGGAATGAAGGCCTCCGGTGAAAAGAAACGGAAAAACAACTCCTAAAATACTCCGGATGGGTAAGAAAAGAATATCTGACAAATGGAATAATTCAAGGGGATAATATGAAGCTAGAATCACGAATCTTCGAGAGAACGGGCAAGATTTAGAGGAAAAACTCTTCTTCGGTCTTCAAATGATGACGAGAAACATCACCAAAATTACTGAGGAACTCCGGGAGAATGAAAAAGGAGGAAGGGTTGAACCAAAAGATGAAAAGAATTTGAAAGCGAACTTGGAGATGGCATCTGACTGATGGAATCCATTCTTACGTCACACTTAAAAGAATTGAGAATCACACCGGGGGAATTAGAAGAGTCAGGTAAGATCCTGGGAAAAGACCTGTGGGTTAGGGCCCACTGAAGAGAAAACACCGTTGAAAAAGGATTGTTGAACAGATAGATGTAGCACCGGAACAATTGAAATATTTGAATGAGGTGGCAACCTCGAATTAATTGGAACACAGACGAATCCCCTGAGATGACTTGAACACTCCGGAAGGATAAACTGGCGAGAGGCGAACGAGCAGGGAAAACACTTGAGCCGAGGAAAAGAATATAATCACTACCAAAAATTAGAATTGAATCCACCGGAGAAGAAAAGAGATGAAGAATGACAAACTAGACGAGAATTCACCGGTTGAAACAATTGAGGTAAGACTGAAGAGACTCCGCACGAATGGAATTGATGCTCGAAAGAGATTCAAGCTCCGGGAAGAAAAGGGTGGGAGGGCGGGAAAACAAAAGCAACTTGGAAGGGGAAACGACGAATATCTTGAAGAGAAAACATCGGTTGAAATCATTGAGGAAAGAAAGCAAAGACTTCGCATGAGTAGGATGGATACTCGATTACGGACTCCAGCTCAGAAGAAGAAGGGTGGGCGGGTGGGAAAAGAAAAACAACTGAGGATAGAACTCAAAGCTGAAGAGGCTCAAGTCGACTTGACGAGAAATGCACCGGATGAAAAGAGCTGAGGAACAACGATCGGAAAACCAACTGCGTGAACCTAAAGAAAAATTTGAAGGGGAAGAGAAGTAATTCAAAACCCCTACGTCAAGATTCCTTACCAGAGCGACGAAGAGGCTAAGGAGTAAAAAGAATTCCTACTCTCCGATATAACTAGACTCCGAAAACAGTTTTCTTCTAGACTCAACAACGGCCAAAACTACACGATCAATCAAGGGGGCTCCTAGGGTCGGTCGAGGCTCTGATTACCAACTTGTCACGCCCAATATGCGACCCTATCGAAAAGGAACTCGAAGGTCCCACCAAGGATAGACCCGCATATTGAAACGCTTTTGCAAGGTGGATATCATTACATCAACATTACATAATAGATGGGAATACATACAAAAGGCATACAATGCCACCCGAATACAACATCACAATACATCAGATCAACATCCGGCTATGGATGAAACACAATCAGAAACTCAAACGACATCCACCCTGCTAGCCTAGGCTGCCGACCTGGAACCTATCCCCTGATCGAAGAAGCAGAAGAAGAACTCAATGCAAGCAAGCATCGCTCTCGCGTCATGACCACTGCACAAGCTGTACCTGCAACTGTTGTTGTAGTAATCTGTGAGCCACGAGGACTCAGCAATCCCATTACCATGGGTATCAAGACTAACAAAGCTTAAAGGAAAGGAAGGGGTAAAGTGGTGAGGCTGCAGCAGCGGCTAAGCATATATGGTGGCTAACATACGCAAATAAGAGAGAGAAGAGAGCAAAAGGAATGGTCGTGAACTAGCAATGATCAAGAAGTGATCCTGAACTCCTACTTACATCAAACATAACCCAGAAACCGTGTTCACTTCCCTGACTCCGCCGAAAAGAGACCATCACGGCTACACACACGGTTGATGCGTTTTAATTCGGATCTGGTGTCAAGTTATCTACAACCGGACATTAACAAATTCCCATATGCCTATAACCGCAGGCACGGCTTTCGAAAGATTATACCCTGCAGGGGTGTCCCAACTTAGCCCATGACAATCTCTCGCGATCAACGAAGGAATAGACCTTCTCCCAGGAAGACCCGATCAGACTCGGAATCCCGGTTTACAAGACATTTCGACAATGGTAAAACAAGACCAGCAAAGCCTCCCGCTGTGCCGACAAATCCCGATAGGAGCTGCACATATCTCGTTCTCAGGGCACACCGGATGAGCCAGATGTCGGGTTGGCATAGACCCTAGTTGCCCAAGGGGCGCCGGACATCGCTCGGTTCGGACCAACACTTAGACAAGCACTGGCCCAGGGGGGGGCTAAAATAAAGATGACCCTCGGGTTGGCCGACCCAAGGGAAAGGGATAGGTGGTGGTGAGGCACATGGTAAAACCAAGGTTGGGCCTTGCTGGAGGAGTTTTATTCAAAGCGAACTTTCAAGGGGGTCCCATAAATCACCCGACCGCGTAAGGAATGCAAAACCCGGGAACATAACACCGGTATGACGGAAACTAGGGCGGCAAGAGTGGAAAAAAACACTAGGCAAAAGGCCGAGCCTTCCACCCTTTACCAAGTATATAGATGCATTAATAATATAAGAGATATTGTGATATCCCAACCAAAAATCCTGTTCACCATGGAGCAATCTTCAACTTCACCTGCAACTAGCAACGCTATAAGAGGGGCTGAGCAAAGCGGTAACATAGCCAAACAACGGTTTGCATAGGAAAGGTGTCAAAGGTTAGAGGTTCATGGCAATTTGGGATGGCTTGAATAAACAGGTGATAGGTAGCGCAGCATAGCAAAAGAACGAAGCAACTAGCATAGCAATGATAGTAGTGAGATCCAGGGTAGCGGTCATCTTGCCTGAAATCCCGCAAGGAAGAAGAACGAGTCCATGAACAAGATGAAGCCACGAAGATGAACCAAGCGTAGATGAACGAATCCTCACGATCGCAACGAAACAGGAACTATCGAAAAGAAGCACACAACATAGTAAACACACCACACATAGACAAGACATGATGCACAACAAGCATGATGCATGACAAAGCTACATGAAGCTACTCATGGCAAGAGATGATGCAAACAAGAGCAACACAATAAGGCAAGTTTAAATGAGGCCGGGAACAACATATAACAATTCCGGTAAGTCCTCATATGCAAATTTCGAAGTTGGTCCAGATCTGAATAAACCTTATGTTCAAGTTGTTAAACAGAAAGTTAAGATGCACCAAGATGATCTACACGAGATTCTAGTCAAGTTACGTATAAGGTTCATTTAGTTCGGAGCTACGACCTAGAAGATATGAGCAAAGCAAGATCAGCATGGCATTGATGCAAAATGCATACAAACCTCAATCAAACACCTCAAAACATGGATGCAACATGAGAATATGAAGCTACATGCAAAATCAAGCAAGTTTCATATAGAGCACACCCAAAACGGAGCAACGGTTCAACACATACACATGAAACAAGTTAAAGCAACAATCTGTCCAAAACAGCAACTAGGCATATTGCAAGCATCAAAGCAACATGCTACAGCACCACAACATAATAACAAAAGGCATGGGCATGATGTACAGGCAAAGCATTACAAAACATGAACACTGAGCTACCTCTAGAAATCACTAGAACATGCTCAAACACACATGGTAAGATTGCAAGTTATAACAATTTCAGACTTTGCAGAAAATAACATCACGATGCAATGCTTAGAGCTATCAAACAACATGTTACAGGAACTTATCATGGCAAACAAAGGCATGGCATGAATCTACTAAATGCATAGATCAAAAGTCCCTTACTGACCACAAGCCAAAAAGGATCAGAAAATATGATGGCACCCACATAAACATGGCAAGTTATATTACAGATTCAAACATGGCAGAAACAGAATTATGAAGGCATGTTGGTGAGCTTGTACCACTCACCACAAAGCAATACATGGAATGGCAAGGCACCCAACAGTAAGAAGATATGTTTGTGAAGCTAATAATGGCAATAGCAAGGTCATAGGGTACATGGATCACTAGCAAAACACATGGTAACAACTGAACTTAATGTTAACAGGCTGACAGCAACATTATCAAGCAACTTTGGAGCAAGGAAACAACAAGCTACAGCAAGCTATAAATGCAACCAGGGGCATTAATGGATAGAGTAGGACATGTAGATCAAAACATGTTTATAGAACATCTCCATATTATGCATAGAATGATTAGTAGCAGCAGGTTTATATAGCATCACGAAATAACAGATTCAGCCTAGCAAAAGAGCAACATCGAGTACACTACTTAACAAGCTCGATTCACTCACCACAAGTCATTGCATGACAAGATAAGCATAGCATCATCAAGAAGGAATGTTTGTGTAACAAACCAAGTCAAGAACAAATCCATATCATGCAAGGATCAACTATAGCAACCTTGGCCAAATTGAATAACACGTAAACAATCTGCCAGGAAACATTTTGAAGCAAAAGTAGATCACTCAAATGACATGCTAGACTACTCCATAATTTCAACAAGAGGCATGAATGGATATACAATAACCTATTGTTCAAAACACCCTTACTGAAGTATCTCTAAATATGCATGGATCTCTCTATAGCATCATGTTTACATGGCATCAAAATAACAGCAGAACAGGGACTAAAATCAGCAACATCACGATGCCTAGTTTGCATGCTTGTGCTAGTCACCACATTGATCACAAAAATACATCGCATAAAACTCTGTAAAGAAGACATGACATAGTTCGAAACACATGTAGACATCAACCTCATATGATGCACACATCAATCATGGCAAAAATGACAAAAGAGCTCGTTCTGATAACAGACAGCAGAAAACATCATGAAGCACTCTTACAACGATGATTCAGGCACCTAGATGACCTTAAATTAATATGATGCAATGTAATGAAATGATGTACTCGTCAAGGCGAACAATTTTGACATATTACACGCACAAAACGGAGCTACGGATGCATAGATATAGGATGGCGAACATGGCATGGAAATGCTGGAATCTGGGGACTTAGGGAAAAAACAACCTCGCGGGAAAAGCTGGACGAGGTCGTTCCGGGATGGAGCGGTACGGCGCGGCCGAGGATGTTTGGATGGATGGCCCGGTGGATCTGGTCCCGATCCAGATCTGGCCGGAGCTCTCGCCGGAGATGGCGGGGACGAGGCGGCAGCGACCCGGCAGTGGCGCTCGAGGTCGGGGAAGACGGGCGTGGTCGGGCTCGCGCGGGGAGCGATGGCCGGAGCAGTGGAGGCGGCGGCCGGAGATGGCGCCTGGGGCGGCTGGCGCGGAGGAGCTCGCCGTCAGGAGGAGCGGGCAGCGGCGGTCGATGGCAGGGCGAGGCGCGGGGCGACACCGGGGCCGGAGGCGATGGCGAGGACGGGCG
>NC_041393.1:240861692-240906535 GCF_002162155.2 Triticum dicoccoides
AGGCCACGCGTCGGGCTACGATTGGCTGGGGAGCAGCGGCGGACATGTCCGGCTGGGGGCGGACGTGTCCGGCACGGCGCGGCGGGGAAAAACTAGGGTTTCGTCCGCGAATTTCGGGGGAGAGGGCATATTTATAGTTTCTGGGAGCTAGGAGAGTCCAAATGAGGCACAGTTGTTGCCCACACGATCGTGATCGAACGACCGAGAGCATGGAGGGGAGTTAGATGGGTTTTGGGCCACTTTGGAAGGGTGTTGGGCTGCAAAGAGAGAGGGGCTTTTGCGGTTACCCGGTTAACTGTTGGAGTACAAACGAACTCCAAATGGCACGAAACTTGACAGGCGGTCTACCGGTGCTATACCAAGGCCGCTTGGAAAGACTCGGTCCATTCCAAGAAAGTTTAACACCCACTCACAACGAGAGACGAAAGGGGAACGCCGGAGGACATAGGAGCGCCGGATTGCAAAACGGACAACGGGGAAAATGCTCGGATGCATGAGACGAACACGTATGCAAAATGAAATGCACATGATGACATGATAAAATGCAACACGCAAGCAAATGACATGGCAACGACTGCGAATAACTGGCAGACACCTGGCGCATCGGATCCGGGGCGTTACAACCACTCTCCAAACAATCCCCATAACCTGGCCCTTCGCGGTCTGGGGGCTGGATATGGTCGGACCCCTTATAGGGGGAAGCCATAAGAAAAAAAATACTTATTGGTCATGGTGGACAAGTTCACCAAATGGATAGAAGCCAAGCCGGTTAAAACGGCCGAATCCGGACCAGTAATAGACTTCATACCTAGGGTCGTACACCGATACGGTGTCCCCCACAACATCATCACTGATAATGGCTCAAACTTCACAGCCAATGAAGTGAAAACTTGGTGCGGAAAAATGGGCATTAAGCTCGACTATGCTTCCGTCTACCACCCCCAAACAAACGACCAGGTCGAACGGGCAAACGGTCTCATCATGAGCGGCATCAAACCCAGACTAGTGCGATCTTTAACAGAATCGGATACACACTGGGTGGAGGAGCTCGACTTCGTACTCTGGGGGCTGCGGACCACACCGAATCGTACCACCGGATATACACCATTTTTTATGGTGTACGGTGCGGAAGCAGTACTACCCTGCGACATAATACATGATTCGCCACGCGTACGCATGTACGAAGAGAAGGAAGCCGAGTTAGATCGGCAGGATAACTTGGATGCCTTGGAGGAGGAGCACGATGTTGCAAAAGCCTGTTCCGCATTCTATCAGCAGCAGGCTCGGCGATATCAAAGCAGAGAAGTGCGGGCCAAAACTTACAATATTGGCGAGCTCGTTCTACGCCTATCGGAGAAGAAGGACAAGCTCAAACCCAAGTGGGAAGGTCCCTTCGTCATTGACAAAGTTCTCACCGGAGGAGCGTACCGCTTATGTAATGCATCGGACAACAGACTCGAGCCGAACCCATGGAACGCGGCTAGACTCCAGAGATTCTACGCCTAACGCTGAACTCAGTGTCCGTCTCCGTACTCCCCCTTTTTACTTACGCTCCACCCCACTTTTCCTTTCTCGACCTTTTTTCTCTTCACACAAAGTACTTAATACAATGCAGACCCCCGGATTATTCCGGCCGCACTATGTGTGTAAGAAATACCTGGGAACTTCCTATTCGGAAGCTAAACATAATTACTTTAAATGGCTTTTCGCTGATCACATATGCGTTCTTTTTCCATATGTGCCTTTTCTTCACCATTATATGCATCGATATGACTTAAGATGTGGCCAAGCTGGGTTGCCTGGATCTTGTGTTTATGCCCTACGTTCCCGTTAATTCGGCTAGGGCATAAGGGGAGCACCCCTACGATCGTTACTGCTGGTTTAGCCGGATGTGTACCTCAGACTGGGTGAAGCCGAAAGCTAGTTTCCTTAAGAGAATATTCGGTCGATGAACAAAGGATGTATTCGTTGGTTACAACAAAAAACCCCAGAAGTTTTGTATCTTGCGCCATCGTTCGCAGTCCGGACATGTGCATTGACGCATGCGTACCCAGGGAAAGGAACCCCTAACGGAACTATTCTCCCTGGAAGATGTTTCTTACTATCCATGTAATATAACATAACTAGTTGGGTACTTGTCTGTTCAAGCACTTAGGACCCCTACGTCTGGTCTCCATGCATACCCCGGTTTTGTATAACCGAGCGGGTATTCGGACACACCCCAGACTATAGGATCCGGGGGTTGAAGCGAAAAGGTCTGCCATGACAAATGATTTTAATCCGGCTAGGGGTTACTTATGCCCATCAAATTACACAGTCACTTGGACTAATCATATTCCTCCTCTATACCATCTAACAGGCTATCTAGCTTACAATCCTGTTGAGAATACTTAGCGGCTAACGCTACCTGGTCGTATACCAGACTTACAGGAATTTCTTGCCCATCGGGCCCCGCCGGTCCTACTTCGGCCATATGGTTCGGGTCCAGCTTGGTGTAGCGCGTCTTCACCATTGCCCAGGCTTCTCTTGCACCTTGCCGGCATGCTGATATCTTCCACAGACGGAAGCGCCGCCGGGCTCCTTGAAGCAGGTCCGCAAGCTCTCCCATGCCATTCGGCAGGAGGCTTGATGGCCACAAGGCCTGAGCAACGCCGTGCATCACCTGCCGAACACGCTCGTGCAACTACGAAAGTTCTTGCAGCAAATCACTTGCAGACGAGGGCATCTCCTCTTCAGGGAGACCTGTTAACATTCCTGCAAGCAAAATTCCTTCAAAATACTTCCTCCCCGAACTATCATACAATTCATTTGAGCACTCACCATAGATGCCGTGTCGAAGCCTTTTGTTCTCCTTCACGGAGTTCGCCAGTTGAGAGCGGATGTCCTTTAATTCGACGTCCAGCCGAATATTGGCATCTTGTAGCTTATTCCTCTCTTGCGCCACTTGTGTAAGGATGCGCTCGCCAGCCTTTAGCTGCCTTTTGAGATGCGAGTCATCATGCGTTACGCCCTCCGGATTCACTCCGGGATTGTTTGCAGAATTTTCTGTTAGACTAATCACACCAGCCATTTACTAACTGGTACATCTGCGTACAATGGAGACAAGCATTACCAGAGGGGGCCTTCTGGGATTCCTCTAACTGGGCAACCGTATCCTTCAGCCGGGCCTTACATGCCTCCAGCTCCTGAGCCAATTGTTCATTCTTGTCCACAAGGACCTGTGCATAAATTGATCCTTCAAACAGTAGTCCCAACTATTTCAAGTCTCAGGGGCTACTGCTATACATACTTGTTAAACTTTCTTACCCGTATATCTTTGGTGTACTGGTTCATCGCTTGGGCAAGCCCGCCACGAGAAGCTCGGACGTATGCGTCTGCCGAATTGAAGGCATTAAAAGCCTCTTCGAAAAAGATGTTGTTCCAAAGCACGGCCCTCCGGCGTCGGTGATTCATGGCGCTCTCCACTTCGGAGTTCGTAGCCGAACACATATCCGCATCCTCTGTCGGAGAACTGTGCGGTACTGGCCCCGTGCCCGCCTCCGCCCTCAGAGCCGGTTCTGGAACCCGGCTGGTGGAGGCGTGATTGGCGGGATCCCCGGATATAGTCCGGCTGCTCCTCTTCCTACCAGACACAAAGGGAGCTGTCATATTTCAAATACTATAATCGCAGGATAGGTTATCACTTTACCTCTGCAGCAGTGTGTCGACCCTCACCGCCTTCCTCTTGAGCCTGCCTGATCTGTAAGTCTGTGGTTGACGAGTCCCTAGGGGCTCGGCCCCACGCTCCGACCGTCGTCTCTGCAAAATAGCACGACACCTTAAGGGTAAGGCATAATGCCTGGGGGAAGTCCTCCTCGGAGGATAGTTTTTTTTAATTCGGCTTACACGTGACACAGGGAGCAGTCCGGGATAGTCGGCTGTAATGGCCACTAAGGCACCATCCCAGCTCGCTTGATAAAATACCCCGTTGACAAGCTCCACGCTAATATCCGGATCTTCTTTGAGTCCCGGATCTAGGGCCCTTCCGGGGTCCTCTGGCTGCGGGGAGGGGCTGAAGATTCCTTCTACGACCCTCCTCAGTTCCTGTACGGAAACATCGATGCAGGTAATCTTAGCAGAAGAACGCTTGAGTAAGCGAAGTAGGGAAAAGAATGGCAACTTACCCACTCTGGGGGGTTGTACATGGAGAATCCGTCCCGCATTTTAATGCGGAGGAATTCCTCCTCTTCCCCTTTGTACAAATTGGACAATATCCTTGCCAAAGTGGTGGCGGAGTCCGGACCCTTATGGCCACAGCGGGTGGCGTCGTCTTCCCCGTTGAAGTGCCACATGGGCTTCCCCTGATATTGAAGCGGTTGCACTCCCCGCCTTATACATATTGCCATGACCTCAACTATCATCAGTCTGGATTTGGCCAATAGCTTTATCCTGTTCATCAGGGAGTGTATTTCCCTTGTGTCCTCTTCTTGAGGGCCCCGGGGGCGCAAGCTTAGGCGTGCCCTCGGCGGGGCATTGCTGAACTTGGGGAGACCCGTCCGGACTAGATACGAAAGGGGAACGTCATCTATATATAACCACTCTGAAGGCTAGTTTTTTGGTGCCTTCTTAGTAGTGCCGGACAGGTATCCGGTCTCGGCAATGTGCCATACTTCAGCCCCTCCCAATTGGCATAGGGATTCTCCCTGGGTGCGGGGGACGAGGCAGAACAGCTTCCTCTATAATCTGAAGTGTGGTTCGCAGCCTAAAAACAGCTCGCAAAGGGCGACATACCCCGCTATGTGCAGGATGGAGGCAGGGGTAAAGTTGTGTAACTGGAGGCTGTAGAACTCCAGGAGCCCGCGAAGAAATGGGTGGATGGGAAACCCGACGCCCCTCAAAAGATGCGGGATGAGGCATATACGCTCCTCTGGAGATGGATTAGGAGATCCCTCTGCTTGTTCCCCTCCGTCGTAAGAGGCTATTCCAGCTCGGACAGGGACCATGAATGCTGGTGGGAGAAACCCTTGGGTTTGTAGCTCTATCAGACGGCTAT
Source organism: Triticum dicoccoides (assembly GCF_002162155.2). Lineage (NCBI taxonomy): Eukaryota > Viridiplantae > Streptophyta > Magnoliopsida > Poales > Poaceae > Triticum > Triticum dicoccoides. Next base: position 240,866,725 of record NC_041393.1, read on the forward strand.
GAGGAACTGAGCACTCTCCCCAATTCCCCGACTTGGAACGAGAAGGGCGAGGAGAAGAGTTGCGACAGCCAGCCATGTTAGAATGGTTTTTCATGGAGCGCTCTGTTAGATGCTAGCTCGGGGAGGGAGAGTGAGGTTTGGATATGAGAATCCCCGTCCCTTCAAATAGACGATCATCCCGGAGGATTGATGGTGGCAAATGCAAAAATGCCTCAGCTCCTCGCATTCGCTTGACACGTGGAGATGGTCATTATTGAGGCACTGAAGCCGAGGAACACGACATTAATTGGAGGCCGGACACTATTTGTCGTAACAGGTACTTTGGAGTATTTGGAAAAGGAACCCACCTTGCAATGCCGAAGACAATACTGCACGCCGAACTCATCGTCATTGAAGCCTGGTTCAGGGGCTACTGAGGGAGTCCTGGATTAGGGGGTATCCGGACAGCCGGACTGTGTACAACGTTCGGACTATTGAAGCGTGAAGATACAAGACTCAAGACATCGGCCCGTGTCCGGATGGGACTCTCCTTGGCATGGAAGGCAAGCTTGGCGATCCGGATATTGTGTTTCCTTACTTGGAACCGACTCCATGTAAACCCTAGCCCTCTCCGGTGTCTATATAAACCGGAGAGGTTGGTCCTTAGAAGGCCGATCACAATTATAATCATACCATCATAGGCTAGCTCTTAGGGTTTAGCCTCTACGATCTCGTGGTAGATCTACTCTTGTACTACCCATATCATCAATATTAATCAAGCAGGAAGTAGGGTTTTACCTCCATCAAGAGGGCCCAAACCTGGGTAAACATCTATGTCCCTTGCTTCCTGTTACCATCAGCCTTGACGCACAGATCGGGCCCCCCTACCCGAGATCCGCCGGTTTTGACACCGACAGGGGGGGGGGTCAATCAAAAAATGCAACATATGCAATGTGTGTGAAATAGAGTCCTGGATATAACATATATATAGAGGGGGCGATCCACGAGAAGAGAGTGGAGGTATCACCGGCTTGAGGTGTCCATAGAATCGAAAAGATGGATGATGTGTGTGTGTGTGCGCGCGTGATCGATAAAGAGTGCCATCGAATTTGTGTGTACCCACGTCAAAGATATAGAGTGGCTAGCCTACTGGAACGTGAGAGGGGACATGTGCAATTTGTCTCTGTGGCATGGATACGTACCTGCAGCGCTCGACTATCGGTGTGTGGTGGGGGAAGAGGGAGGCCCAATTAACTATAGAGGTACAATGGCTGGTATATGTGTGGAGGAGGAGAGAGGCCTACCTCATGTATTAAGGAGATCGATCTGCCTCATGTATTAAGGGAGATCGATCGGCATCCATGCATATGTGCAGGAGAGGAATAAGGTTGGGAGAGAGACAGAGCTAGAGTGTTGGAGCGGGTGGTAGTGGAGTTGCTTCTAACAAATGGTGGGATAGGCTTGCTAGACAAACGGAGGGCACGCCCGCAATATTAATAGGAGAGGAGATGGCTACTTGTTATCTGTGCACGTGCATGTGAGAGACGGGTCAGGAGGCATGCACGAATGATGGGGGGGACGATGTGGCTGTGGTAAGCAGACATAACTACATAGGAAGATCAATCACTTGTGAGGTACGTCGATCGATGGGGGGGGTAGTTAAAGTCGATCCAGGTATATGTTGGGAGATCGATCGGTATACATAGATGTGTGTGTTAGAAGAAAACGAGGCACGAGGAGAAGGATAGAGATAGAGGGATGCATGTAGGAGGTGGTACGAGAGGCATACTATATCGAGCGGGGAGGAGTGTGCGAGTACGAGAATGATGAAAAGAGTGGTGGGAGTGAGGCATGGACGGTGACAAGAGAAGAGGCGAAGCTTCTGTTTGTGCTAGGCACACCTGGCTAGAGAGGCATATCGATCGATGTGTGCCGTAAAGGAGCTGGGGGGAGCTACACACACCATGGGTGAACGACCTAAAGTGAAAAGACGAATTTGCGCGATGGAGCTAGAGAATGCTGAGGGAGGGTGAGAGTGATGCGGGCGTGTGCATGCACAAGAGAAAGTTAGCGCTAGCTACAAAGATAAGAGTGTTGTGTGGGTGTAAAAGACGAATAGAGATCATATATACTTCATTATAAAAAGCGAATTCGGATATTTGAAGAATTTATCATAGTGTTTTAAACCGACGCATGTGTGAATATATATAACGGTGATACACATGGTGTGTTTATGAACATGTTATACTACATTTAATATATTTTATCTCTACACTTATAAAAAAATGGAGTTGTTGATGATGGTGTGCCTGCCATCCTGCATTATAGGCCGTCCGATTTATATCTGGAGGATAGCAAGGAAACTATGATGGTTGAAGTTGGCAACAATCATGATTGTAGATTCTTATTGAAATAGAGAAACAAATTCAAATTTAGTTCGAATTGCAGCGGTAGTATGGGCATTTGGAATGCACTAAAATGTTGGTATGAGTAGGTTACATGCATTATACACCAAGCGACCAAAATTAATCGGACATAACATGAATTCATACTCCCTCCTTCCATATATATAGGGCGTAATGAGATTTTTAAGACTGCCTTTGACTATTGACAAGATTAATAGTACATGTCATGCACAATGTGAAAATTATATCATTGAAAGAACCTTTCACAGACGAAGTTAACGGTGTGCTTTGTGTAAGTTGCGTGTCATATATCATTGCTCTAATATTTGGTCAAAGTTAGCATCAAAAAACGCATTAGGCCCTATATAGATGGAAGGAGGGAGTAGCTTTGAATAGCATTTGTATAGTAAAACGGGGCAAGACTCTCTCTTTGTGTGGTGTGAAAGTTTTATTTTTTTGTTTTCTTTTTGGTTGAGGGAAGTGTGAATTGATTTGGTACGTACAAGTACAATATTACTACACGTTAGGCTTGTCCCTAAAATTCAACCCGCGTCTTGTTATATCCCGAAAATTCAGATATCGTGCTCCCAAAACTGGCGCCTTCACAACCCGGGCCTTGCTATCCCAAAATTAGAATACGCGCGAAAACTCCCTCCAGCTGCCAAATCCCGACACGCGAAATCCCCCTTCTAACCCTGAGCCGAAAGGGCCACTAGTTCAAATCGGTGGGGGGGGGGTACTTTTGTAACACACCCTACATTTTGGACAAGCGCATCCCTAAGTCATGCTTCACCCCCTCCCATCGCCCCCTTTTCGCCATTCGAAATCCCAGGCCGCCGTAACCTCTCTGCTCCAGTCGCGAAACCCCACCCTCCTCCGTCCGCCATGTCACCGCTGCCCAGTCGGAGCCTCTTCCCCGACGATGTCGTCCACCGCAATAGCTCGACGTCCCTCGTCCACCTCCCCGAATGAGGATCCGTCGTCCATCTCGCCATCCCGCCGGTTCAGCCGCCCCGTCCTCCACCTCCAAGGAGTTGCTCCGATGATCGCCTCGTCTATCGTGGCTGCTCCATCCCCACAGCACCGCCTTAACCTACTCCATCGGAACCGCGGCATCCTCACCGGCTCCTTGGACGAAGCCGAGGCCTACTCGGCGCCACCAAAGAGGTTGTACACTCATCGCATCGCACCTTCTCCTTAACTCGACCTCCCGGCGCCGACGGTGCTCCATCCCGCACCCCCATGGAGCGTCTACCTTGAAGCCGGCGTCGCGGGCGACATCTCCACGGCGGCTCTCCCCAGTGCGAGGCCCCTTCGGCGGTGGCGTACATACCAGCCGGATCTGCTGCTGCTGCTCCGGCTCTCGCTCGCTCGCTTTCGCTGCTGCTGCTGCTCCGGCTCTTGCTTGCCCAGCTGTTGCTGCTGCTCTCCCCCTCGCTCGTGCCGCTGCTCTGCTCCGATTAAGCCATACTTCTGTCGACTGAATTAACTTTTGTGTTAGTCGATTTTCAGGGGTTGGGGGGGGGGCTCGCCGGAGTTAAGGAAGAACCACTCGCAACGGGGACGGGAGCTCGCCGGAGAGGTACCCCACTATCTATCTTAGGGTTCAGGGTGGGGGGCAGGGGGCCTAGAGGGCTAGCCGGGGTGGCGGTGGCGAGTTGTTTTGGGGCGGCGAGGCGGAGCTGGGGCCGGCAGTTCGGCCGGTGGTGGCTGGCAGCTCAGGAGGGTGCAGGTTGAAGATGAACTGCAGGCCCTCCCTAAACTACATGTCAAGTGCCTCTCTGCTACCATTGCGTTCAGTTTCGATAGTAGCATTCAGATTCCATAGTAAATTTCAGTTTCGACAGTTAAGTTTAGAGTCAAACAGTTTTTACCTCATCTGTTGTAGTTAGGTGGTTTTTGGTGATGTTAATTTTATATCCATTTTACATCATCTATTGGAGATGCTATTAGAATCCCACTTGAGATTGACGATATCTGTCTTGTGCTGCTTCAGCCTTGACGTCTTACGGCTCACTGGAGCTGCTCCAACGACAGAACGATCCATCACAACAGAGCAGTGCCCTGGACGCCGTCTACAGATTCCTCAGATCTTCCTCCACACCTCCGACAGCCACCTCTGCCTCAACTGCTTCAGTGACCAACCCAATGATGTTGAGGTCGACACGGCTACGGCAAAGAGGTTGTACACTTGTTGCATCACTTATTACTATACATTCACGTCGGTCCATTAGGGCTATTTTGGTTCAACGGAAAAACATCGATCCACTGGTTGTTACCATCACTCTAAATTTCTGCATGCTCTCCTTACATAATCTCACCATATTTTTTTCGTATGCATGTCAGATATTGTACACAGTCATCCTGAACATGTAGAGAAAAAGAGAAGAGTTTTGCGCGGCAATACAATGTCATGCAGACATCGCTCCATGGTGGGTTCAATGGCAAACCTTCCCCACCCCTCTCCAGATTGTAATCCAGAGGAAGATATCTGTTCTGAGGCGTATTCAGATGCCGCTGACCGCTCCTATTTACCCCCCAAGGTGTTTGCTCTACCTTGGCATGATGATGTTAGTCATATCATGCATATGTTGCCTTGCAGTGCCTACTTTTGACATCATATATGTCATATGCTTAGTTTAGACATGTTCTGTAATGCCACCTGTTTAGTTTTTATATCATATATGGGAATTATGCAGTCTCATGTCTTTTAGCCAGCCATAATATATGTGAAATATGCAATGCCATCCTGTTTAACCAGGCATCATATATTTGAATGATATCTTGCCCATCCTTTTCTTCATTACATTTCCATTTGTCGATCATGTTTGTACATTAAACTACTCTTCCCGTGAATCAGCCATTTGGGTGGGAGATGGAAAAATCTGGAGTGAAAACAAGGCCTTCAGAGCAGACAATGTTACCTGTCGAAGCAGATCTCTTGTTGGGTCCCGATAGCTCCTCAGAGATGGATTCAGAGACAGATGACCAGTCCTATTCCCCCACTGAGGTGTATGCTCTAACTTGGCACGGTTATACTGCTCATATCATGCATATAGTGTCTTGTATTTCATAGTTTATACATCATATACACAATATTCAACACCATGTTCTTAGTTCAGACATCATATCGAATGCCCTCTGTTTAGCATATAAATCACATATGTGAATTAAATGATGCGATCCTGATTACTTAGATAACATGTAGGTGAATTATGTCATGCGATCCTGTTTAGTTATTCATCATATCTTTGAATTATGTTATGCTATGCTATCCAGTTTAGATAGACATCATATATGTGAAATTATGTCATGCTATCCGTTTTAGTTAGACAATATACATGTCAACTATTTCATGCCCTCTTTTTTCCACACTATCTATTGCATCTGTCTCTCGTACAATGTCTGTACATTCAACTATGTTTCTTGTTTATCAGCCATTTGAATTGGGGCGGGTGATGCCAGTATCTAGCGGAATAAAAACACGGTCTTCAAATAAAACAGTGCTACCTCTTGGTGGAGATAGGACCCCGGTTGTACATGCACAAGAACCAGCCCTACCACACATAACTCAAACCCTCGCAGATTGTACCCCTACTGCGATGGACAGAGAACCAGCTTCACCCAATCTAACCCCAACCCTAGCCGATAGTAACCCAGTTCCTATTAACACAGCACCATCTCCACCACAAAGCTCCCAAACAAGAGCAGTTAGTAAGGCAGCTCCAGTGCCCAAAGGGCCAGTACTATCACCGCGAACCCCAACTCCACCAGTTAGTACGCCTATTCCTGTGGAGGAAGCACAACCAACCAGTCATAGTTTAGCATCTATCGCATTTGATGTTGTTAAATTGTATGTGCGTATCTTCCCATCTTGGAAATATTATACTAAAGATGAAGGAAAATGCCAGTTGCAGATGTTTGTCCAGGAGTTATGTGTAAGTAATGTTATTCATGGCAATTACTTTGCTTCGTCCCATACATCCTACCTCCATGATGGTTATAATACAGCAAATTTTCCCATTTTTCTCTATAGAGAAGGACCGATTTGGAAACTCAGGATGAGGTAACCTGTGCTAATACCTCTGCTATCTTCAAGAATGCTTGGTGGCAGTATCAGAATTACCTGAAGAAAACGTACTTCACCGGCAAAGAAACTCATCAAATTCCCTTACGTTCTCCTGAGACACATTTACTGGACGATGACTGGGAACGCCTTGTTCTGTACTGGTCCCGAACCAAGAATGTGGTAAGGTCTATGAGCTCATTTTCTATTTTTAAGTATTTTATTCTTGTGTCTTACTGTACTCTGTTCATGTAGAACAAGTGCCTAAACCTGAAGAACAACTGTTCTAATTTAAGATTCCATTGATATCATAGTTCAAAAAAGTGCTAGGCGTTAATTATGCGTTTTGCCACCGCCTTGCGCTTTACTGACCAAAGCGCATGCTTATGTGCAGTTATGCACAGATTATGCATAGTTATGCGCAATGCGTTTTGCCAACGCCTAGAGCCTAGGCGCGCCTTTTTTAACTATGATTGATTTGCTCTTGTATCACTGTATTTACTCATACAAACTTATTTTCAAATTGAAGGATCCAATCGAAACTCCAATAGCACAGCAGGTATGTTCACGCATGTTTCTTTATCAGGTTTGCTCTTATCAATAGCTCTGTTGATTTCAATTTCAATTGTGTATACAGTTGACTTTCATGTCATGCACATTACTAGCATCACAACAGAGCCAATAGTGTTGTTGTACATGTAGACCCGTGGTACCCATCTGAAATCTTGTTGTGCCGTGTAGTTTCCACGCTTTGTATTCTTTTACTGCTGCTTTGTCTTGAACTGATATGATTTGAGACGTGTCTCTATTTTGATTTGGCAAGACAATGCAGTGACCATAGGACATAGATATATGTTTGTTTGATGCTTTTGTTATGTACTAGTACTTGGCAATAGAAGACTTGGTAGTTTAATCCTGTCCACCTTACTAATGAACTGGTTCACCGAAATGAGTTTCATATACTAGTACATGCTAAACTTGTTATGTGTCTGCTTGTTTCTTCTTTTAGAATGCTGACAGAATATTGGGGAAGAGTGCCTTATTAAGCAATGGTAAAGGAAGTAATGCAGATAAGGTTCAGGATAGTGACACATCCTTGTTGGTCTCCAACAAAGCTGATAAAACAGCTAAGGAAGACTATCTTGAAGACAGTGAGACAACCCCAAAGTCCTGTCTTGGTTTAGTGTTCGAGTTACTAGCCACTACCGCATGCACAAGCTATTCAAACTCACTGTCTAAATCAGTTCGGTTTCTTGAGTCTCAACTACAAGATGAAAGACATCGATCAGCTGTGCTGCGACAAGAAGCGGAAGGACTGCAGAAGTCCATGGAGCATTCAGATGCATACTTTCTGGTGCAACAGCAAGCGTTGGAGGATTTTAGCGCCAAACAGGACAAAGCTAATCAGCTTGCTAAGCTTACTGCCAGCATGGTGGATACCCAGGATAACGTTTCTTGAGCTCTTTTAAAGTTGTTTCAGTTATGCTCTTGTTTTTCTACCACGTTTATTTGCACTGGTGGCCAATTCTGACGGCCAATGTATGTAATATGCTGCTTTGTTCCCAATATTTGCACTGGTGGCGAACTTTGATGCCCAATGGATGTAATATGTGTAATAGCAGTAATAGGCTAGCTTTAATTGCTTGCTTATTTATTTCCTTATTGTCTTGTTTAGTTGTTTGCTTGTAGTCACTGCAGTTCTTTTTCTGTGTTTTTCTAGTGGCCACAGTAGCCTATTTTTGGTAACTAGGCCAAAATAATCATGGCAACACATGGACTATTGTAACCATGGGCCTCCTGCAGGCCGTATGATCCATGGGCCTTCGTCCGGACGTAGGATCCATTGGCCTTCTATACGGGCCATAGGATCCATCGACCTTCTATACGGGCCTTAGGGTCCATGGGCCTTCTACGGGCCGTAGGGTCCATGGGTCTTCTACGGGTCGTACGATCCATGGGCCTTCTACGGGCCATACTATCCATGGGCCTCATACTGGCCGTAGGATCCATGGGCCTTCTACGGGACGTATCATCATTTCGCCAATCATGGGCCGTACTATTCGTGGACCATAACGGGCCGTTAATAGGCCATATTTGATAACTCTATGAAAACAGCCCAACGAGTTTTTTTTGACATGAAAACGGCCCAACATATTAACGGTCCGCAAACGGGCGGACTATAACGACAGGCTGAATTTGGCCCACAAGCAGAAAATGACAGTAACGGGCCGTATGTAACCGAATGCTGCAAATGAGTCCAAGAATCAATGGGCCCTGAGAAGGCCAAAAGATAACTTGGGATGGAAATGGCCCAATGGAATAACGGGCCGTTAATGGGTATAAAGTGATACACTGTTCATTACGGGCCAGTTTCACCACGGACCGTTAATGGGCCAAGAGTTATAAAGGTCCTCATATGGGCCGAAAGAAGTCATGGGCCACACATGGGCCAGAAGTTAAAACGGGCTGAATCATATTGGACGGCCCATATGACGCTACTGGGACTAATTCGGATAGGGCGTAACGGGCCCTGGGTTAGTGGGCAGTAAATGGGCTATATGCGAGCAGGCCATTAACAGGCTTTCCGTGGGACGGGCCGCCACCTTTTGACCAATTAAAACGGGCCGGCCTTTTCATAAGAATGGGCCTCTGTTGGGCCGTGCCACGTGTCGCCGTATCATAGGCGACTTCGGTCCAATGAGCGGATGACATTTGTCCCAACGGTGAGCCGACACATGTTTCCTCCAGCCAATGATGATTTTACACATGGAAAATCCCCATTGGTCGGGGCTGTTAACGGGTCATCGGAGCCAAAACCCGACCCGATAGCTTAACGGCGTTCTGTTACGGTGGATGCCACATGTCGGTCACCCTTGACGAAAGCACTTCTGTGACGCGTGATTTATCATCATGGAAGTGGACACTTCCGTGATGATAATTTTGGTAATGTCATGGAACACTTCTACGACAGCACATGTATGACTATCTTGATTCTGTCATAAATTTGTCATGGATGTACATGCATGACAAAAAACGCGACCTACTGTGACAAACAAGTATCATCACGGAAGTGTATTTTTTTTGTAGTGTTTTGGGTCAGACTTTGATCGTATTCGAATCAGAGTCGTTAAAAAACTCTCAAGATCATTTGGGGGCTTCTTGTTTAAACATATGTTGTATTCGAACCAAAGAGAACATAGCTGTCGATACCCTCTTGATCGGCGCAACGCCAAAGCCACTAGGGGGCTACATGATCGTATTTGAATCCTAGCTTAACCCGTTTGGAACGGTTTACTGATCGTATTCGAATCAGAAGCCTCAATTTTTTCTTTCTATTTGGCTTAAGTTTTTTAAAAGCAATCTTTGTTTTTGTCTTGTGCCTTTTTTGTTCAGATCTAAGTATAAGTGTGGTTTGAATGTAATCCGGCTTGGTCTTGGATGATAAGTCGCCAGCATATGACAATAATCATACATTTGGAAGTGTTGGCTTCTAAGGATTGGGTTACCACCCTTACTGTTCCGGTCACATAAACCGGCAGCACAAATTCAAAATCATAGGTATGATATTATAGTTGTGTTTCAAAGCTGCAATTCATAACAGGCTTATCTGTGACTCCCTTTTTATATTAGGGGTTATATGTAAGATATTATGACCCGCCCTGCGGTAAGCCACCAAGGTTTTTTTGGATCTATTTCTGTGTGCAGGACAGTTCAAAAACTTTCTTAAGCATAAGGAAAACATATGATAAGTATAAAAAGGGGCAAATATAAGACGGTGGCTTAACAGTGTTGAGCACCAAAACATGCACGATGGCACGATAGAGCAAAGTCATTTCTACCCTATTACATGACTCCCCAATTCCAAATGATTAAATTGTTTTTTAGTAGGCCACAAATATGAGCCGCCCGACGGATCAATTATCTTGTTGACCTGAAGCTTCCAGGTCAGCCCTCTCCGCTCCTTCGTCCTGTTCCCTGTCCTGGAAGGTTGATGATGACCAGTCAATGCCATTCAAAGCTTCAAATTTAGCTTCATCATCAATTAGTCCGTCCGGGTCAACTTCAGGGGCGAAGGTATGCTTACGGATTGGTGGAATCAGCATGGTCACTTTGTAAGGCGGCATTGGCATCCTCCGATTCTCCGCGTCATAACCCGGCTGGTACCTGGTGAGATCCGCCTCATCAGCAATCAGGGTGGCCACATGGCGTATTTCCTTCACACAAGCGGCGAAGTCCTCCTGTTCAAATGAAGTGCCATCCTCCTTAAGGCTTGGATACCCAATGGTGATGTCAGCCGTGTCTAATTCCGGTAGCCAAGCTTTGGCCCGGCTTAAGGCAGCCACGGCTCCAGCTCTTGCAGACGGCCGCCTTAATTCATTGAACTGCTGGGTCAGCACAGAAAGCTTCTTTAGCACATCCACCAGGAGTGTGGGGACTTCGTTTGACAGGGAAACTATGGCTAAGGCACGCTGAGATCCAGTGTAAAGTTGTTCCACAAGCGTATAAACCGCCTTTAGCTTCACCAGCATGTCTTGATTGAGATTTGAGCTCCTGGGGCGTGCATAGCAATGTCAGGTGAGTTAATGACAATTTATATGATCACTAGAAAGATTGAAATATTTGACACTTGCACGGAGACTTACCAAAGATTGCTGAGACCATCTGAGATACATGGCGTTTTAAGCTGGATAATTCGATGGTCACCTCTTCAAGAGTCGCCTCTGCTTTCTCAGCTCGATTGGTCAAGACGATCTTTTCTTCAGCCCAGGCCTTTTTCTCCACTTCAAAGTCTTTTTTTAGTTTCTCTTGTTCAGACACACTGAATTCAAATTTGGAGTTGGCTCTTTGGGTTTCAATTTCCTGTGATTCCAGGCGGTTCTTTAATTCAGACAGTTCTGATTGAAGTTGAGTAGTGGTGGCCTGTATAAATACCAGGTCAAAATGATGAATATTAGCATACAATATTAAGTCCCAAGCCTTTTGCAAGCAACAACACTTGGCACTTGGGGGCTAATGTCTACCAAAGGATTCTATTTAAGTGGCGGTTCATGAGAGTAAGTCCCAAGCACTTTGCAAGCAAGAGTACTTGGCACTTGGGGCTAATGCATATTGCTGTTAAATCTACACAAGTATTTTTTTCTACACAAGCATGTGAAGGACCGGCTCATTCATGTTGATTAAACCGGCCCTTGGGGGCTACGGATTAAGCCGGATTTTTACAGGTTTAACCAAAGGATATTACTGATGCTTATACATTTTGTTCTAAGTCTGCGGCATATTCATCATAAGTAATAGACTTGGGGGCTAGCATAGTGAAGATAACTCAGTGAAGGGAAGAGTTCATACCTCAAATTTCTGGTGCATTTGCTTCACCATATCAACTTCGACGTCATGGCTGCTGCGCACTTGACTAAGATAGCCAGAAAAAACTTCCCCAATGATCATGCGAGAATAATCAGCAATGTCAAATCTGACCTTACGGTGTTCCAGGTGCTCCTCCTTGGCAGAACACTTGGCTAACACAATAGGTCTTCCCGGCTCCGTATAGCCGGTCTTGGTAATTTTAACATCAACATCTTGTGGGTCGTCTGTCTTGACTGGGCTAGAAACTTCAGGGCTTTCAGAGCCGTCGACGGCTTGATCAGTAGGCGGGTCGGTAGTTGACGTTGGCATATCACGCACCGGTTCAAGCGGCGCCTCAAGAACAGAGGCCTCAGGCGCGGCCGTCTGGAGTTCCAGCTCTTTGAAGATTGGCTCTTCGGCTGGCTTGTTTTTCTTCACCCTCTTGCTGGGCTTTGCTTTTCCACTGCATAAAGATCAAAAAGGTCAGTACCAATATAAGGAATTGAAATGAATACAGGATAAGTAAATCATCATTACCCTGGAGCGGTCTTAAAAGCTGTCAGGTTGGACTGGATTGAGTCACCGGAGGAAGGTGAAGTTTCCCGATAATTGGAATCAAAAGAGTTGAGTGGTCGACGAGTGAGACCTGCCAAAGGATAAAAAGGATTTAAGTCGGAGGTGACCTCGTTCCATCGCTTCCTTGGCGTATTTGGTAAGATGGAGGAGAGTTCCGCGTCCTTGCTGGTCCGGGTCTGCCTCCGGCTCTCATGAATCTATCGCTTCAAAAGAAATTGAGGATCCTGATAAGCTAAGGGATGTGAAAATCTTACTTTCCGGGTTACTCTTCGGATTTTCTGTCTTGGCAAAGGCTCGGCGTCGGAGGAAATAATAGTTACTTCTTCATCCACTCCGCGACTCGTTCCCGTGTCACCCTGATGATAATCACTGTCAATAAGGTGGTTAAAAAAGGATCCAAGAGAGTCAAGAGCTACCTCCGACTCAGAGGATTCTTCTAGTCGAAGCAAGTCAGAGGCGCTGACCTTCTTTCCTTTCTTCTTGGCGGGGGCTTTCCTGGCAGCCCTCTTGGACTTCCTGGCTCTGTTTGCAGCCTCAGGATCATACTTTTTCTTCCAAAATTGGTCGTCAGCCTACGAAAGTCAGTAAAGGTTTAAGTACAGACAAAATATCAAGGTTGAAGGTAAATTTACTCAGTCTGGCGGCTTACCGCTGGAGCCGGGTTAGCCTTGCAGAAAGGGCTTAAACCCACCTTGCCATAGTCTGCTAGGCTCTCATTCAAGAGTGACTTTTTCATATCATTAATGTCTTCGTCAAGTAAATCGTCAGGGCTATGCCGCAGAGGGTCATTCTTCTCGCCTGTGTAGGTGCACATCAAACCGGAGCGGCGGCTCAATGGAATGATCCGCTAGGAAACCCAAACCCGGACCAAGTCAATACCGTTTAAGCCGTTCCCCAAAAGAGCCTTGACTTTAGCCATGGTGGGGGCGAGTTTCTGGTGATCAGTGGCTGATAACTTGTCTGGAAGAGGATGATTAGACTCCAGGCGTAGAGCGCGGAAGCCGGGCAGAGGGTTCTCATCAGCCGGAGAAGTATCTTGGCAGTAGAACCATGTCTGGTTCTAGTCTTTGGGGTGGCTTGGTGGATTCACATAAGGGAAAATGGCGTCTCTCCGTTGTTGGATTGAGACCCCGCTGTCGGTGTCAAAACCAGCGGATCTCGGGTAGGGGGTCCCAAGCAGTGCGTCTTAGGATCTATGGTAACAGGAGGCAAGGGACACAATGTTTACCTAGGTTCGGGCCCTCTCGATGGAGGTAAAACCCTACTCCAGCTGGATTAATATTGATGATATGGGTAGTACAAGAGTTGATGTACCACGAGATCTGAGAGGCTAAACCCTAGAAGCTAGCCTATGGTATGATTCTTGTTGTATATATCTATCGACTAGCCTGGCCCCGGTTTATATAATGCACCAGAGGCCTAGGATAACAAGAGTCCTAGCCGAATACGCCGGTGGGGGAGGAGTCCTTGTCTTGATCGCCAAGTTTTGTGAATTCTTCCTTGTATGCGGTAGCTGTCCGGACTGGCCCATGAGTATACGGCCATGGGGGTCCTCGGCCCAATCCAACTGATTGGGAGACGACGTGTTGAGTACCCCGTAGTCCAGGACACCGTCAGTAGCCCCCTGAACCGGTCTTCAAGTTAGGGACGCTCCTCGATTCTTCCGAATTGTTCTTCATCTTCGGTTGCCGGTCTTGAAAACTGGTTCAACAAATATTCTCATCTTCTATCTTGAGGATCGCCGAAATGCATTCGACGAGTTTACATGTCGGGTATCCGAGGAGCCCCTTTAAGTTTCTGGCCTTTATCAATGCCTTGTTATTTTTTTGCCACACCTCGGGTTCGGAGTTGTTCCCGGGAGGCAGTGTCCTCTTGCGTCCGAGCTCCAATGCCGGACTGTATTCGAGGTATCTTTTGCAGCCGAGCACCAATGCCGGACTGCTTCCCAGCTCTAACGCTGGACTATGTATCCGAGCTCCAACACCGGACTATGTATCCGAGCTCCAACGCCGGACTGTATCCGAGGTGTCTTAAATCACCTTGGTTCAAAGAAGTTTGAAGGAGTTTAGCCAAGCTTAATGCCGGAAATGCCCTCTATGGAGCCAGCCACTAGCGCCCGAGATTTATGCTGGACTGCTTCCGAGGTGGTGCACCACCCCGAATGTGGGCCGATTTTTGTCAATATTTTTGATTGGTGCAATTTATTCTCTGCCGAGATACATAGCCAGTAGCCCTCAAGGTGGGTATCGGTCTAAAACCTGAGATGGACATGAAGGATGACATAAGACCACTGATCCCCGTAGCCGCTCAGACTCAGGTTGATTTGCAAAATCGGTTTGAGGATCAATTCCTAGCTCGGCAGAATACTTCGGGACACAAAAAGTGGCGTGCTCAGTACTCGAGACTCAGGTTGGGTGCGGCCGACCAACCTGAGGATAAAAATCTCCTCGGAAACTATATTGCACTTAAAATTTTCTGCATAGAACAGGCAATGCAGTAGCCCCCGAGACACTGGTCGGGTGGCAACACCAGATCAGGGGATCGATGTGCCCCTTTAATATTTGTAAATAATAAGCCCGAAGCCCAGTAGCCCCCGAGCCTTAATGCGGGCACGGGAGGCCGAATTAAGGATCGATATCCATAGTAAAATCACAAATTATGTGTAATTACTCTATGTATCCAAGTACTTTACGTCATTAATGCTCGGATCCGCATTGTACAAAACTTTGTTGACCGACCATCGACCAATAGCCGAGGAGTGTTTGTCCTACTTTATAAAGCCTTTATGAGGGCAAAGATTTACAACAAACAAGGCAATCTGGCCATACGGTTTTATAAACAAAGTTACGCGGAGAGACATGTTATATTACTGTTTAACAGAAGAAATGTCTTCCAAAGAAAATAGTCCCGCTATCAGTTCCTTTCTTTGGGTTGTCTTGCTAAGCATGATCATGAAACCTCAGCTCCAATGTAAGAGCAAAATATCGAGGATTTAGTTTAGGAGGACAGTTAATAGCCCCCAATAGTGTTCGACGACAGTCGAGGTCAAGCTGTAAACACTTCGGCCATTGTTATGAATGGCCCGTCGTTTAACACCGTCATCGGATCGCCGACCAGTTTACGCTTATTGTGACAGTCAATTTTCGGCTTTCTCCACTGAGGTGCTTAACCATGTGAGCTGGAAGCACAATCATAGTGGTTCTCTCTTTGCACACTTAGCCGAACAAAGCGGAACATAGGAGGCAAGCGCAGGAGCCGGGCAACCCAACTATTGACCGAAGACACAATTCAAAACCGATGCATATATAGCAATATCCAAGAATTTTTTTGCCGAATCTCTAAAGGTGTCCGGCGTTGCACTGCGAGACTTGTGCTGAAAACACACAAATAGTTTAAAAGTGCCATGGGCTCGAAAAGCCAAAAAACTTATTCAAAAGGTTAATGTCCGAACTAGATCAAGTGTTCAGTGCCAATCCGAAAATTGGACTTTAGAAAAAAAAGGTGCTTCTGTCGTGCTTTAACATGACACATCCTATCTCAAAACTTCAAGCGGGTCAGCCTACGGCTTCAACCTCCTATCCTGAAGGCGGAGTACTTCTTACTAGGCCAGTTTAGCGAACTAAACTCTAGCGGCTCTGAGAGAGAAATTAGGCTCCCCGACTAGTGACCGCACACTTGTGTCGAAAAAAGGAGTGATAAATAATAATAAAAACTTTGCAACGACTAAGAAGAAAAACACTTATCATAAAACGGCTCATATAAATTTAAGAGCCCCCAAGTGACTTGGGTAAAAGAATGATTGCATGTACCGAAGTACTTATATCATATCCATGTTCAACTGAACTTTAAACGCGTCTTAACCGACCATCGGCTTCTCCCTCTTCGGTCAAGGACCGAAAAGTGTTATGTACTCCATCTGTCGAGAATATCGACGGTGTTTCCAATAACCAGGCAATCAAGCCATAAGGCTGTAACAGACAAAGCGCGCTCAGGGAACTTATGCTATATTACTGCGAAGTGTAAGAAGCATCTTCGAAGAAAATAGTACCCCCACCGATACCTTTCTTTAGTGCTCATTGTTATTATGAGACTTGTGCAATAGATTTTTTGTACTCATGAGTTCCGTTGTGTGCCGACCATGATTGAAAACAATAAGAGCGCTATCTTTCGGCTTCACCCAGTCTGAGGTCCGGCTCGGGTGACCCGATCGTGACAATCGGAGAGGTGCTCCCTTTACTCCCTAGCCGAACAATCGGGAACGTAGGGTTAAGCACAGGAGCCAGGCAACCCAGCTTGTAAATCGCTTAAGTCAATATGGTGCATATTGTGGCGTAATACACGAACAAGGAACGAAGCCGTACAAGTATAACCATATGCAAGAGGAAAAAGCTTCATGAAGGAAGCCCCGAAGTAAACGGGGTATTTGAATTTGCGCGTCAGAAACAAAGTTTGGACAAGGAAATTTTTACAAGCAACTTTTTTCCAAAAAAGTATAATGCTTGGCCGAGCTGAACACAAGTTAAAAATTTAAAACTTTGAGGATGAAGACAACTTAGCTGGTTAATGTGTTCGGTATTGATGACGCAGTCCGAGCTTGATGTCGGACAAGGTTCCATCCCCGAGCCGGTCCCGAGGTGGCGGAGCAAAGAGCTCGGCACTCCGAAGTGGTGACATAGAACAGGCAATGCAGGACGGCAGGGTGATGCCGAAGTCCCCGGCATGGGGTAATGAAGTGTTGACGAAGCCCCCCGTCCAGCCGAGGTGAAGCCAAAGGATATAGTCCGGCTGGATCATTTTCCTGTGCAAAAAAATACTGCAAACCGGAGATAATAGTAATAATAATAATAAAAAAATCGTTGCATAACAAATAATTTATGCAAAGTGAGTAATAAAAGAAGTATGGCCTGGCGCCGAAGTCAATGTCGATGCAGGGCGGCGGCGTGATGCGGTAAAGACATGGCAAGGCCTGAATTCACAGGTCGGTTCGAGTTCCGGATGCGGCGTTCGCCGGACTATGTACAGAAACTGACCGAACCACCATGCGACCGTCGTTAATGCGGCCACCATTTGATAGACCTGTGTACATATGACGGACAAACCAGAGTAATAATTCATTGGAAAAAATGAACCCTAACAAGCAAAAAATACTAGGATTAATAGGACCTGGCTTATTTGTTGTAGCAATCCGAAGAAAGGCGATTCCCACAATTGGGACTCGATTCGCACACCTATCGCCTGATGGGCGATAAAGCAACGGCATGGCGATGCTGGCAAAGGTTGGCTCGCCGAGGCAAAGCCCTCAGTCCAGCTAACGTGATGGAGCTAGTCAGCCAGCAACGCCGAAGTCTCCGGAGTAGGTTGATGAAGAGATGATGAAACCCCCGGTCCAATGATGCAGGTCGTAACGTGGTTGATGCCGGCTTGATGAAGTGACCGGGTGGCGATGCAGGTGTGCCCGCTCCGTGTAATCCGTGGGGCGGCGGTGTTAGTGACGATTTATCCTTCGTGATGCCGAACTATTGTTTGGCTGGCCGAGATGATGATCCGAAGAAATTGAGCTCGGCTCAACAATGCGACGATGTGTCTAATATAGGTCGGCCGCCGTGGAGTGATGTTGTCGTGCTGGTTTGACATCGGCGCGACGGTGAAGTTCGTATTGCAAGAATACTTTTAATACTACTGGGATGTGTTTGAGAATAAAACACAACACCCCATACGAAAAGTTCCTTCAAAAGGGATGTCCAAGATCCCGTTCATAAAGAAGATGAATTCGTGTCGGATTCGTTCTCGCGCAGAAAATAGATCCAAAAAGTAATGCACTAATCGGAAGTTTCCCGGAGTTTGGACGGTCGGATCGAGCAGAATTTTTGGCAGGTTGTAGATATGGGAATTCTGCAGCAAATCAACGGTTGGATCCTCCAAAGGACATCCGAGTTAGATGCTAGATACCACGCCCTAAACTCGTCCGGATTCTCGTCCAGATTCAACAGGGCTCCGGTATATCGGAGATTGCCGGAGATTCCTCCATCGGAACTCGACGAAATTTTTGCAGGGTCGTTGTAGACTTAATTCCGCATAATTCCACCGAAGTAATCGTCTAAGCGACACTCAAGGAGGCGGTGGCGGCGGATACAAGTTTGCTGTCCAGAAAAACAGCACGGCCGCCTGAGGGCAATATTGACGTTGAGCCCCCGAGCTCCATGGATGACTCCTTCATGATCTTGATAGAGATCGGAGTTGGTGTTGATGAAGGCCTTCATCCGAACATGATGATCGGAGGTAGGGCGTAGTCCTCGGTCAAGCCAAGGTGACCAGTCAAGCTGGTGACGATGAAGCCGACGTCGCAGTTGACCTACAGTCGAGCCATTGATTCTTTCGCCGATCACACAGCGGAACTCTCAATGAAAGCACCAATGTCGGTGTCAAAACCGGTGGATCTCGGGTAGGGGATCCCAAGCAGTGCGTCTTAGGATCAATGGTAACAGGAGGCAAGGGACACAATGTTTACCCAGGTTCAGGCCCTCTGATGGAGGTAAAACCCTACTCCTGCTTGATTAATATTGATGATATGGGTAGTACAAGAGTTGATTTACCACGAGATCAGAGAGGCTAAACCCTAGAAGCTAGCCTATGGTATGATTGTTGTTGTATATATCTATCGACTAGCCTGGCCCCGGTTTATATAATGCACCAGAGGCCTAGGATAACAAGAGTCCTAGCCGAATACGCCGGTGGGGGAGGAGTCCTTGTCTTGATCGCCAAGTCTTGTGAATTCTTCCTTGTATGCGGCAGCTGTCCGGACTGGCCCATGAGTATACAGCCATGGGGGTCCTCGCCCAATCCAACTGATCGGGAGACGACGCATTGAGTACCCCCTAGTCTAGGACACCGTCACCCGCTAAGCTCCAAACTAGGTCTGTTGGCACATTCATTCTGGTAGTTCAAATAAAACAACTCTCCGAAGAGTAGCAAGCTGAGTTATTCTCCAAGATATACCTCACAGAACACTTGAAAGTTGCAAATATTAGACATAGAATTGGGTCCGATGTCTTGAGGACGGAGGTCGAAGAACTGTAGAACATCTCTGAAGAATTTTGAGCCGGGTGGTGAAAAGCCCCGGATCATGTGATCAGTGAAAACGACGACCTCCCCTTCTTTGGGTTGAGGCTTTTCCTTTGTTGGGTCAGGAGCACGGTATGACATGACTTCCTTCTTTGGCAGATATTCGGTTTTCAAAAATCATCAAGGGTACTATTAGTGACGATGGATGGGACCCAGTTGCTTGAAGTGCTTGTTTTGGGCGGCATTGTGAAAAAGAAGCCTAACAAAGAGTAAAATTGCTGGAGGAAAAAACATTACAACACATATTCAAGATGGCGGCTTATAAAGGGGCCTAATGGTATATGGTTAATTATGTCAGGTTACGTAAACCGCCATGAAGCAGTGCAGGTTATTTAAGCCGCCATGATAAGTTAGATGATGTCTATTGAGCATTGCAATTTGAAGTTGGCGGTTTGAGCCGCCATGGCTAGATGGATCTAACAAAATGCAATTTTTGGCTAAGTGTTATACAAACAAGTTTCACAGGCTGCAGCTATTATTTTGGATCAACGGCTATTCAGGAAAAGAAAATAAATCTAGACCTATAAACCAGTACAGATGAGTTCATGAGCTCTCACAAGATCTTTTCTTCCAGGAAAGGGGATCTACTGGTATCAAAAGTAGAAACAAAACAACTACTGCATTGGTTATACACCATTTTCAGATCAAAGAGGCTCGCGGTACGAGCATGGAAGACGAACTATGATGAACTACGAAGAACACTGAGAAACTCGCAAACCCTAATGCAGATGTGAGGTATGGGAAGGCAGAAACTTACAGTTGCAGATCTACTGCGGAGGGTCACCACCGTTCTATTGATCGGCTCAGGTTGATGCAGCGGCCGAGGTTGAGGAAGACGATGTGCACTGTGGCGACGGCGGAGATCGAGCGACAGAAGGGTTGCGAAAGGAAGAAGACGCTAGAAAGGGGAAGAATGATGAAAGAGCGGTTGGGCCTACTTATAAGGAAAGATTCTTAAGTGGGCGCGAAAAACGAGGAGGCTGAAAATATGGTTATCCAGCTACTAGGACGCCTTGATTCTTGGGATGGTCATTAAGATAAGGATCCATTGAGATATGTTGGACAAAGTGTGAATTAATGCAGATGACGTCATGGCGGGTTATAAAACTTCTGTACAAACAAAGAGCAGAATTTTTTTCTAAGTGTTGAAGATTGACATGAACCCGTTCAAATCAATCCGGGGCCTAATATTGGGGATATAACTATTAGGTATGACCCGCCCAGGAGGGGCCGGGTTATACCTATGGCAATTCATGAAGCCCAAGATGGCACTGGAAGATGGCGGTTCAGTTAAGGGACCAAGGCCCAAACGCGACTTAAAGCCCGTAGAGATAAACCGTCATATGTATGTAACTTGTATTGTAAGGCAAGAATAGAGAGAGACCGAGCCGGACACTGTTTACGAGCCGGCCAGGACTCTGTGAGCCACTGGGCGTCGACCTCTGTATATAAAGGGACGACCCGGCGGCGGTTCAGGGCAAGTAACATCAGATCGAGAGCTAGGTCAAGCGATTTTGCTCCCTGGTAATTGAGACATAAGCAATCCACCTCAAACTAGATTAAGCCATTACCTTCACCGCAAGGGGCCAAACCAGTATAAACTCCCATGTCCTTTGTCCCGTTTTAACACCTTTAAGCTTCCTAGTTGTGATGGCTCCACGACTAAGTCCTTTCACTAGGACATCTACCGTGTCAATTCCATGGCAAAGGTAAAGGGTAAAAAGAAGGGGAACTTTAAGAAGAATGACAAGCAAGTTGTCACTCCCGAGAAGAAACCCAAAGCTGGAACCAAGCGTGAAACTGAGTGCTTCTACTACAAAGGGACTGGTCACTGGAAGCGGAACTGCCCCAAGTATTTGGCGGATAAGAAGGATGGCAAAGTGAACAAAGGTATATTTGATATACATGTTATTGATGTGTATGTCGGAGTCAAAACCGGCGGATCTCAGGTAGGGGGTCCCGAACTGTGCGTCTAAGGCTAATGGTAACAGGAGGTGGGGGACACAATGTTTACCCAGGTTCAGGCCCTCTCTATGGAGGTAATACCCTACTTCCTACTTGATTGATCTTGATGAATATGAGTATTACAAGAGTTGATCTACCACGCGATCGTAATGGCTAAACCCTAGAAGTCTAGCCTATGAGGTTATGATTGTTGTGGCTCTAACCCTAGAAGTACAAACCCTCTGGTTTATATGGACATGGGGGGGACTAGGGTTGTACACAGTCGGTTACAGAGAAAGGAATCTACATATCCGAATCACCAAGCTTGCCTTCCATGCAAAGGAGAGTCCCATCCGGACACGAGACGTAGTATTCTATGTTGTATCTTCATAGCCCAACAGTCCGGCCAAAGTATATAGTTCGGTTGTCCAAGGACTCCTTAGTCCAGGACTCCCTCAGTATCACCTGAACCAGGCTTCAATGATGATGAGTCTGGCGTGCAGATTGTCTTTGGCATTGCAAGGTGGGTTCCTTCTCCGAATACTCCAACATAGCCTTCTGAACATAGAAAACGTGTCCGACTCTACAAAACAAGTACCACACACAACCGTAGAGAGTATAATATTTCACGAGTCCAATCCACTGACAACTTTTTGTAGCGTGACATCACGCCACTACCCAGCCATTATTCGAACCGTTTTTAGCCTGCTGCTCCATATTTCAAGGTGCAGTTTCACTGGCACGTCTTGTCGAAGCAGAGATTGTGTCCCCTTATCACGGGACTCTCATCAATACTGGCATGGGTAACCCAACTGTGCAATCTACACAGCGCTTGGGGAATAGGCAGATTTTAAGGCGAGTGGGAGGTGCATGACTTTTACTGTCTTTATAAGGGGATAAGGATTCATCCTCGTTCACCCACGCCTTCTCCTTCCTGTGCTCATCCCTTCTCGAGCTCTAGCGCCCAAGCTCTTGCCTTCTCCACCCAAAAAAGCACTCCAATCATGTTCGGATCCGGAGGTGGAGGCAAGTGGATGGCCTCCTCTGCCAAGAAAAAGGAAATCAAGGAGCTCCGGGAAGCCGGGTACCTGGCCAAGGAGATCATTCACCAACTTCCGGCAAAGGGACATATCGTCCTTACCCGAGAGCCCCATGAGAGGGTTGTGTTTCTCACACACTTCGTCCATGGGCTGGGATTCCCTCTCCACCCATTTGTCTGCTGACTGATGTTTTACTACGAGTTGGACTTCCATGATTTGGCCCCCTACTCTACCCTCAACATCTCGGCATTTATTGTCGTGTGCAAGGCCTTCCTCCGCATCTCACCTCACTTCGGCCTATGGCTAAAGACATTCAACGTGAAGCCGAAGGTGGTGAGCGGCCAACAAGCGGAGTGTGGAGGCGCCATGGTGGGCAAGATGCCAAATGTCACCTGGCCTGAAGGCTCCTTTGTGGAGACCGTGAAGGGGTGGCAATCGGGGTGGTTCTACATCACTGAGCCGCAAAGTGCCAACTGGGCGGCGGCCCCCGAATTCCGATCCGGAGTCCCAATGCGGCTCACCTCCTGGCAAGAGAAGGCCCTGACCTGGGGCTCTTTGGACGAGCTGACGGGGCTCCAGACGTGTGTCCAGAACATGATAAGCAAGATAATCAAACTTGTCAACGTGGTCCACGTTATGCCCGTCCGCCGGATCCTTCCATGCCAGTGCCGGACTTGCAATTTGTGGGAGTTCGACCCGGCCAAGCACCAGACGCTGCTGGAGCTCTTCGGCATGACGCACGAAGACGTTTGGAAGGTGCTCTTCAAGGCCGGCGAGGTACCACCGCCCACGACCGAGGATCGTGGGCTTAGCTCAAAACGCCGGGCTAATCCGATAAGCTCTTTCATGTTTTCAAGGTATACCCTTTACTGGCATGTTTGAGGGAGGAATCTAAGCCTCCCTACCAATTTTTCAGGCCTGGATACAAATAGCGGAGCGGGTTAACTGTCCGGCTTCGCCACCCGAAGATCCAGAAACGCCTTTTCTGATGAAGATGTTGTGTCCAACGCCTTATGAGGTGCTGGAGAAGACGGCCAAAAAGAAGGCCCCGGGGACCAGAAGTGGTCTCCTTGCAAGGGTACTTCGGACATGACGTCCGAAGACGCCGAGACGCACTCCTCCACCGAAGACGACGAGGAAGAGGAGGAGGAAGAAGAAATCCACCCCCCTACTGGGGGAGAAAGAATAGGAAGGCCTCCACACATGGGGAGGCCGAGGTGTCCAAGAAGGGGAAAACTTCCCTTTGGGACAACTCCGCAGCGGCCACCAATAGCGGCGGGGAGTGGGAGCCCAGGGTCAAGCCCCTAGCCAACTTCTAAGTGTCCGGACACAGTAATATATTCGGTATTTTTAATTTATTGTTTTTAACGTGCTGGATCATGCACTTGCAGCCCGGGCCAGTCCAACATCGGGTTGTCCTCCTCTTCGGAGGGATCGCTGGACCCGTCGGCGATGAACAACGAGTCCCTTCCGACGGCCTCCTCCCCCAAGGCCGCGGACAACACCGAGGTGTTGTCTCGAAGGATCCCAGGTGAGGGAGAGGCTCAGGAGCCCATCCCGGTGGTGCCGGAGGGTAAAACCCTGGTTGCCAAACACATAGGGGGACAGGCCCATATGGACACTGACGATGGGGGCCGTAACCAATTCGTCCCCCAGCCGAATACAACTCCAGAGACCCAAGTGGATCCAGATTCAGGCAGGCCGTCTCTTTCTAATGAGGGGGGCGAGACAACTCCACCGGTGACCTCTGTCCATCCAGAGTCACTGGATAGGCTACTGGAAGCGCTGCAAGGTGCTTCCATCGTGGAAGAACACCGTACCCTTATGGGTACGATGATTGAAAGGGTCCAGTCTACGAAAAGCGGACTGGACAAGCCTGCACTAGCCTTCTAACAGGCTTTGAGGTAAGCAACGTAATTAGAAAAAGAATGTCATAGTATAGACAGTAGCCCCTGATACTCTGTCCAATGTTCGGAAAGAAAAGCCGAACAGAGGTTCAACGAATTTTTGGAGGAGTCTAACATAATATGTCTATGTGAATAAGCAGGCGTCCCTGCTGGCTGCTGCTGCTCATACTGCGGAAGTCTCCGGACTGAAGCAGAATCTGGAGTAGCCCGAGCAAGAGCTCGGCCTTGTGAAGAAGCAGCTGGAGGAAAGCAAAGGTATGTATTTAACTTGCGCGTATATTTAGGAAGGATGAATGATTCATGCTGACTAAAGTGTCATGGACTCTTTAGGGGCCACGACTGAGGTAGCGGCCCTCAAGAAGGCGTTGGCCGAGGCCGAGGACAAAGCGGCCAAGGAACAAGCTGCTGCGAGAAGCAGGAGGCCCGAGTCAGCAAGGTCTAGCAAGAGCTCCAAGATGCCATCAAGAAGTACGAGTCCTTGGAGTGCGATTTTAAGACTCAAGAGTCCGAACTTGCCAAGGCCCACCAGGACGCACAAGATGCCCGAGCCGAAGCCCAGAACACCCTCTAGGAAATCCAGGCGGCCAAGAAGATTACAGTGGGTAAGGCTTTCATTATGCAAAGCAGATATGTGAAGGAAACATTCCTTTTACTTACCCGGATTTGGAGCTCTGCAGGGGCGTTTGCGGATCTGCCGCGCAGCATATCAGATGCTGCAGAATTTTGTCGAGCCGAAGAAGGGAGTTCTACGGAGAAGCTGTTCTGGTCTTAATAGTCCGGGTATGGCCTACCGAGCCCCTGCCCGTCTGCTACTCCGGACTCGTGAAGCGGCTTGTTAGTGCCTGCCCACGGCTTGAAGTTATAAAGCGGCCAGTCTGCATTGAAGGTGCGCGGATGGCCTTTTCCCGCGCCAAGGTGCACTGGGTGAAGATGGATGCCAAGAAGCTGATGGCCGAGGGGCGGCCTGAGGGCAAGGAGCACCGCCGATCCGAGATGTCTTTTGACAGTGTCCTGGAGGGATCCCGCCTTGTGGCGGAGCAATGTGCCAAGGATATCATATTCCCATGAAAACATTCATGTTATCCTGTCCTGAAATATTAAACAGATGTGTTATGTAATATAATGTCTGTTAATTAAAACTTTACCTCCTGTGCGGCCGTTTATGAAAATCTGAGAGGTTTCTAGTCGTCGGCTTCTGCCCCCATGTAGATAGTACGGGGGTGTTCGGGATAAATCTAAACACTCTTTACTCCACATTTTGTTCCTTAAAGGAGGTGTTTAGCACAACGAACAAGGCAATCGGACTATACGGCTTTATCACCCTCACATAGCCATAGGAGTTTGACAATGAAAATTTTGGCGCAGCCCCTGGTATTCGGAAGGCCAAACTTGGGGCAATATACACGTCTAATCGGATAGAAACCGATTCCTCGCATAAAGCGGAAAAAATCTCTAAGGATTTGAAAACCTCTCGAACAGCTGACCAGCTCTCGCCGCATCATGACAGTCAGTTTTTGGCTTTGTCTACTAAGGTGCTCATCCGGAAGAACCGGGATACAATCGCAGTAGTTCTCCCTTTACTACCCTAGCCGATATAGCGGAACGTAAGGTAGTAAGCATAGGAGCCGGGCAACCCAACTATTGACCAAAGACATGATTCGGAGCCGATGCATATAATGCTATAAGTTTGGGGTGCCGAACTATACTATAAAAGTGTTCGGACTTTATTGCCGTATTGTGGGGCGTGATGAAGCCCCTGGCGAAGTAATGCCTACCAGAGCGTACGGGTGCAATAGATAAAAAATGCAAAGACAAGGAAAAAATCAAGTAATAAGCTAATGCCACAAATATTGAGCCGCAAACTATTTTCCATTGTAATTTGATTGATACGTCAAGGCGTATTTGTACAAGTAATGCGATAAGCAAATGAGGCTATTTGACATGCCATGACCAAGAGCGAGCTGCGTGCGGGTATGTAAAACAGGTACAACGATCGTTAGCAGAGACCACCTGGGGGTTCCCTTGTACGTCAAAGCCCCTTGCCTTCTTGGTGTGTCCGTCCCGTGAAGGGTCCGATGATCAGGTTTTCAGAAAAGCCTCAAGAAGAGAAAAAACTGAAATGAGGAAGAAAAAAATGAAGATATGCGGATCCAGGAGCGGTTGAGCCGCATTATGGACAACGGCCTAGCTATGCCTCTATCCATGCCCATGCTATTTTGAGTGCGTAGTTAAGTACGAGCGGCACAAATGTCATCGCTTGATTGGGACTGGGACGGAGGCCGAATTGCTAGTCAAGCTTTGGACGAACTGGACCATCCTGCTGTAGAGTAGTCCGGACTCTCTTGACGGTGTCCGGGGGCTTTACTACTGAATTAAAGTTCTGCCTAAAAAGACTACTCTATACTTCTGCTGCAAGGTCCACAGTGTGCTCCTCAGTATGGAGGGAGCGCTCTGTGTTTCCATTGACTGTGATAACACCGTATGGTCCGGGCATCTTGAGCTTGAGGTAGGCGTAGTGCGGCACCGCATTGAATCGAGCGAATGCGGTTCGTCCGAGCAGTCCATGATAGCCACTGCAGAAGGGGACGATATCGAAGATTAACTCTTCGCTTCCAGTGTGATTGAGCCCGTACAACATGCATCTACACCTGGTATAACACCTTTAAAAGTGGTTTTTGTGGGCTTGATCCTTGAGGGATCGATACCCATTTTGCGCACTGTATCCTGATAGAGCAGGTTCAGGCTGCTGCCACCATCCATGAGGACTCGCGTGAGGTGGAATCCGTCAATAATTGGGTCAAGAACCAGTGCGGCTGAACCGCCATGGAGGATATTCGTTGGATGGTCCCTGCGATCGAAGCTAATCGAACAGGAGGACCATGGGTTGAACTTTGGGGCCACTGGCTCCATCGCGTAGACACCCCTGAGTGCACACTTGTGCTCCCTCTTGGGGATATGGGTGGCGTATATCATGTTCACCGTTTTGATTTGGGGGGGGGGTGTTCTTCCGCCCCCCTGTGTTTGGTGGTCGGGGTTCCTCGTCATCGTCAGCGCTTTGCGACCCTTTCTCCTTATTCTCGGCATTTAACTTGCTGGCATGTTTGAAAACCCAACATTCCCTGTTGATATGATTGGCTGGTTTATCAGGAGTGCCATGAATTTGGCATGGTCGATCGAGTATGCAGTACAGACTGGACGGGCCCAATTTGTTTCTTTTAAATGGCTTCTTCCGCTGCCCGGACTTACAGCCACTGAATTCGGCATTGACCGCAGTGTCTTTGGTGCTATCACCATTGTTTCGGTGCTTATGTCTATTGCGTCGGGGCTTGCCGTTGCTGTTTCTGGCTTCAGAAGTGCCAGGTTCGCTTGTATTATTGTTGCTACGGGCTAGCCAGCTGTCTTTGCCCGCATAGAAGCGGGTCATGAGTGCCGTAAGGGCTGGCATGGACTTCAGTTTTTCCTGGCCGAGGTGTCTGGCCAGCCATTCGTCGCGGATGTTGTGCTTAAAGGCCACTAGGGCTTCGGCGTCCGGACAGTCGACGATCTGGTTCTTTTTAGTTAGGAACCGAGTCTAGAATTTTCTGGCTGACTATCCGGGCTGTTGGATTATATGACTTAGATCATCGGCATCCGGAGGTCGAACATATGTGCCTTGGAAGTTGTCGAGGAAGGCGCCCTCCAATTCCTCCCAGCTGCCAATGGAGTTTTCGGGCAGACTGTTTAACCAGTATCTAGCTGGTCCCTTGAGTTTAAGCGGGAGGTATTTGATGGCGTGAAGATCGTCGCCGCGGTCCATATGAATGTGGAGGAGAAAGTCCTCAATCCACACCGTGGGGTCTGTTGTGCCATCATATGATTCGATGTTTATGGGTTTAAACCCCTCTGGGAAATCATGTCCGAGTACTTCGTCAGTGAAGCAAAGGGGGTGTGTGGCGCCTCTGTATCGGGCCAAGTCGTGAAGTAGCTCGGATGGGGCTCATTTGCGGTTTTCGGCCTGGACGTGGTTATGTTTGTCACATTCAGTCAGATGGCCATCATCGCGCGTCGAGGCACACCCCCGTGATCCATAGATCGATCTTGTCTGACCTGCTATGTTTTCCAAATCATGCCACGTCACGTGTATATCCCTGAGCTGTTGTATTTCTTTTTGTTCGGCGAGCAGTGGAGGCCGGTGTTCGGCTCGTGGTGCCGCTTTATCCTGGCCATGTGATAGTCGGTCAGCCGCATTGTACCTTGGTAGGACGGGCTCCAACACCTCGTCGTCGAACTGTGGTAACAGTTTGCGCTTCGGGTAACTTTTGGCTGGGCGCTCGAGGCCATATTCCTCGACTGCCAGGACAATAGTCCATCTTTTATTGAGCAGATCTTGATTAGCTTGAAGCTGCTTCTTCTTCTTCAAGCTTCTTGCAGTGGCAATTAGCTGACGCTTAAAGCACTCCTGTTCGGCGGGCTCCTCAGACACGATGAAATCTTTGTCACCGAGTCTCACTGTCAGGACCCCGACTCAAGGCCACACCGATCTAGCATGTAACACCTCATATCACTTTGCGGCTCACGCATGATATCCCCACGGGTATCGCCTTACCTTGCCCGGGACCATTTGCGCCTTTTGGCACACATATATGATAGTGTCGCTAGCATCCATATGACAAGGAGCCCGGGCTGACATGGATAGTCGTGAACCCAAAGTGGCGCTAACTTACAGGGACAGACATACGTGACCCAGCAACGAACGTGTCGGTCATCAGCGAGTAAATCCGGACTGTAGCAGCTGGGCTAGCAGGACTCCAGAGACTCTAGGCTGTAGCAGGCTAACAGGACTCTGGTAGACACCGCGTGACATTTCCCTGAAGGGACAGACACAGGAACGAAGAAGGACACATGCCGGCCAGCCTAAGTGTTCCAGAGCAGTAGCAAGCTACCAGGGCTCATTGGAAGCACTAGGAGACATTTCCCGGTAAGAGAGGCTACCAAGGATAAACAACTAGATAGTCAGATCCCACACATACCAAGCATTTCAATAACATACACACAATATGCCCGATATGTGCAAGTACAACATGACATCACAACATGACTCTCCAACTCAAGTACTTTATTCAATAGGCTCCGAGGAGCGAGATATTACAAACATGGGTCTCATGACCCAACATTCAGAGCACACAAGTCAAGCACAAGCAGAAGCTTAACATGTCTGAGTACATACATCTACAAATGAGAAAGGCTGAGAAGCCTGACTATCTACCACATCCTGCCGAGAGCACAAGATCGTAGCTGAGGTAACAAGCTAAACGTGGAAGTCTACGTGGAAGTACTAGCAAGACTGAAGTCTCTCTGCAAAAACATAAATTAAGCAAACGTGAGTACAAATGTACCCAGCAAGACTTAAATCAGAACTAGCTACATATGCATCATTATCAACAAAAGGGATGGTGGGGTTTAACTGCAGCAAGCCATCTTTGACTCGGTGGCTATCCTGAAGTACGACTACAAGTAACTCTTTTGAGGTGGCGCACACGAGTCCACATATTCACCATATCAATACACAACTATGGATCCGCTCCCATCTCCCTACGAGAACACCATCCATAGCACTCACGCTTATCTTGCGCATTTTAGAGTATCCACTTTCACTTGTCTATGAACTGTATA
The DNA here is from genome assembly GCF_002162155.2 of Triticum dicoccoides. Lineage (NCBI taxonomy): Eukaryota > Viridiplantae > Streptophyta > Magnoliopsida > Poales > Poaceae > Triticum > Triticum dicoccoides. The sequence continues at coordinate 240,896,759 of NC_041393.1, forward strand.
GGCAACCCAGAAGTCCTTTACCGCGGACACGGCTATTCGAATAGATGATGTTAACCCTGCAGGGGTGTACTTCTTCACACACGCTCTCGCCACTTACCGCGATGTACACGTCATGTATCTCGGCAACCTTCAAGCGGAAGCCTGGCGAGGGTGTCGGCCACGACCTGACTAACCATGCAAGTTTCTAGTCCAGGTTTATCGCCTATTCGGGTTCCATCCGCAAGGAGATCCGACCGGGGTGTCACTCACGGCCCCAAACGATGTGTGCAGGGTTCCCAAGCCCACCATCCGGGTGCCTCTTGGTACACCGGGCCACTGTGCCTAGTCTGTCCCAAGCCCACCTGTACCGGGTGCCACTTGGTAGACTACTAGCACTACCTACAAACACCAGAAAATAGTTGCAACTCCTGGACATAGATCAGGCTGATTAATAAGTCGAGAGGGGCCGAGTTACCAGAACCCAATGTGTGGTAGTAACTGTTCATGGATCACAAACACAGAACTCAGTTCCTGAGGACGATTTCAATGAGACAACCCACCATGTACTCCTACATGGCGTCTCATCGCTACCTTTACCAAATTGTGTTCACACACTTAGCTCTCAACAGTAGGACATGTTCGTCACCATTCCAATTCATTCCCGATGAATCAGACCTAACTCAACTCTAAGCAGTAGCAGGCATGCCAAACAAGCATGAATGAGTAGGCACATCAGGGCTCAAACAACTCCTACTCATGCTAGTGGGTTTCATCTATTTACTGTGGCAATGATAGGTCATGCAGAGGAAAGGGGTTCAACTACCACAACATGTAATAGTTGAATCGTTGTTGTCCTAATGCAGTAAAAGAGAGCAGGAGCAAGAGAATGGGATTGTATCGGAATGAACAAGGGAGTTTTGCTTTCCTGGCACTTCGGAAGATAGTATAGCTCTTCATGGTGTCATCGAACTCATCGTCGGAACACGTCTATCGAGAGGGAACAACACCGACAAATAGAGAAGGAACACAATCAATGCAATGCAACAATATGATGCATGAATGTGACATAGCAATATGCTGTGATTTGAGCTAATGCAACTAGCAACATGTTAAATGAAGTTGGTTTGAACCCTAGGTTCAAATTCAAACTTCATATGTGAAGTTTTAAATGCCATTTATATGAGTTGGCCTAAACAGGAGCCATAAGTTGTTCTAACATGCATGAAAATAGTACAGATGGATAGATTGGATTGTTCTAATCATTTTTCATATATAATTTATTTCATTTGGAGTTATAGTTGAATTTCTATGAATTTAAGAAGTTTTGGGCATTTCTGGAATTTCCTAAATAGAAATAAATCCAGTAAATGATTTATTGCGTAAGCACTGCATCACTGTGACGTCAGCAGGTCAACAGGCGCTGCTGCAGGTCAAACATGACTAGTGGGGTCCACTGGTCAGTGACTGGGGCCGGTTAGTGGCTCGGGGACGGACGGGAGTCGACGAATCGGCGGAGACGATCTCCGAGCGCCAGCGATGAAGACGAGGATGCTGGCGGCGGAACAGAGCCCTCCGGCTCGTTTCCTTCGGCCTGGGGATGTGGTGCTCGATTGCGGAGCTGTTGGAGATGGTCACGTGGCGAGGGGTGGCCGGTGGTCGTGGCTACAGCGAGCGGCGCTCTCAGATGCATTCGGTAATGAGAGGGAGAGAGAGCCGAGGAGGGAAATGAGCTGGGGGGGGGGTAAGCAGGAGGTCCAGGGGTGCGTGGCATTGTCTAGAGCCATCCAGGAGGAACCAGGCAGGCAGGGAGGGAGGAGGTGGCCGCAGCGCATGCGCGCGCGCGGGGAACACGCACCCTCCTGCCTACTGGCAGGAGGTTGAAGACGGCGCGGTGGCTGGTGGGCTGGGCTGCCAGCTACAGTAGCAGGCCGAGGTAGGTCAGGTAGGTGGCCCAGGTGGGTTTCTGCTTTTTATTAAAAAAATTGTCTGTTTTCCTTTTCTGCAGTTTCTTTTAATTTGGGTTTCAAACCAAACTATTTTTTTAGCTTCTGGAAATTATTATGTGGCTAGATATAATATATTAAGAGCCACTCACAAATTTCAGAATTGTTGGACTCGCAATTCTTTTATAGAAGAATCAAATCCAACTCAAATACTTATTGATTTAAATCCAAATGGCCAAAATATTTCCTCAAAAATGTTCCATATTTTTGGTTTGAGTTAAAACCCTTGCCAAAAATATCAAACATCATTGAAATGCATTCTGGAAACATTGGATGCATTTTCCACGGTTATTTGCCCTTCTTTTAATTAAATTATTGAGGCTTTCAAATTTCCTCAGTTCAATTTTTGGAAATTAGACATGATGCATGGATGCAATGCCACTAATTACAAGCTTTATTCTAGGGCTGTGACAACTCATCCCCACTAAACAAAAATCTCATCCCGAGATTCAAGACATAGGGTAAGCAGACAGAAGGGTACACGAAGCTAGCACAATCTTCACGATCCAGGTTGTACTTCATAAGAGTGTTGATTCGGTCATCACCTTTGTCTCGACGTCTTGCTCTGAGAACTCCATCCAACATGATAATGGGAAGAAAGAAAACTTTTGAAGAATCAATCTTCTCGAAGATCGAGCAACTGACGATCAACTCACGGAATGAGGCATAGAACACCTCTTGAGCTGAGATGTTCAAACACACTTCAGGAGGAATGGAAGAACAGATGACGGGGGTTCAATTTGGTAGGCAACAATTCCACGCTTGAGGAGATGGTGAATGGTTTCAAGATAGCGATGAAATAATTGCCATGATTCCATAACAGGGCACCTTAGAGAAGGTGACTCGTAGAATTATTCCCTTAAGTGGCAGAAAGAATTACTTCTAATACCTAGATCATTGAAACTCCTTATACCAGCCTAAGGCAAATCACAATTGATCGTTTGAACGAATTCGAAGAAATGGCATACTCAGGTCAGAAAGGAAACTATGGTTATAGAACAACTCGGGAAACGGGAGGCACATCCCAATTGATAGCGAGGATATAACCTAGTGTTTGAGCATGCTCTCAAGAACTTGAGCATTTCCATATTCATCAAGGTCTTACCAGCATCCGTGCCAAGGATCCTGGCCACAACATACTACCGTGATGAATAGTGATGGAGGATGCAGATGCAAAGGAAGATAACACTTTCTCAGATTTCACCTTAGCGAGGCCAAGGAAAAAAAATCTGGATGATCGACCGAGAGACATTTAGCACTCCGCTTCTAATGTTCTCCTTGATGTGCTAGCGTAACCCATTTATTGATATGGTTTGGTATCTAGAACGTCAAGTAAAAGGTCGGACTTCGGGAGCACAAGAATCCATAAGGAACAATTACGGAGGTAAATCCTACGAAATCCTTATGGGGAGGTGGCCAACTTCTTTAACCAAGATACTAAAATAATAGGCCTTCCGGCTAGGTGGGTTGGCCACGACATCCACGTTACCGGGTTGCCGAGAGACCAATATTATATTTCTTGGGACACGTTCCAACCATCATATCTGCCTGAGATTCAGATCTGGTTGGTGTCAGTATATTCCAGACTCATCAAGTCTAGAAGGAAAGATGAAAGTTTGCAACACAAATCGATGAGATGGCATTGCGAGATTCTCGGGAAATGAACTACGATAGCAAGCTCCAAAACATGAGCTGGTTCTGCTACATACATGTGAACACACTACCCAGACAAGCATGGCCACGTAGTAGTCTTTTAATAAAACACTACCAAGTTCAGGTGGGGAGCCATCAACGAGGATATCGAAGTCTTGTGCATGAACTAGTATTCGCACATCAACTCCTTTTCCTTGAACAAATCAATCAGTGGCTTGGTGTGCTAGGGATGCATATGGAATGAAGATGACCAGTCTATCAAACCATAGAATACTTCGCACGTGCATGAATGACTTGGGATGATTCCAGAGGAAGTAAAAACTTGCTTTCTCGAATTCATGGCGGCAACTTGCATCAAAAGCACATGAATTAGAGGAAGTCACTCCTTTCAGCCGAACATATGCTTCATGAACGAAACATGAAGATAATGCTTATAGAAGTTTCCAACACTAGCTTGATGGTTAACATGAATCATGGAGGAGACAAAATGCTGCTGATGGGCTCAACAACAACTCATCGGAATTTCCATGAAGATGGAATTCCACAACTATGTGAACACAGTGATAGCATTGGTCAGACCAAAAGATATACTGGTGTATGCTCGAGGAAACAACCACGAGTAAGGCAACATTACGAATATCGTTGGTTCTGACTTGATTTAAGGATAGCCCATACTCAAATCAAAGTTTGGATAAGACAATAGGTTCAACAACTGATCACGAGGACCAATCGATGAAGAAATCATCTTTCTACAACAAACACACAAACACAAGATATCCCTTTGGAAATGAACTAAGTTGGACAAGCTTTTATCTTCCAACTCTCCAAGTTGTTATTTAGCTTGACCAACTAGCTCAGGGGTATCCAACACAGATCCTTGGAGAAAGGGTGGTTTACAAGAAACCAACTTGATCACGAACTCAACATAGCGGTCAGGTGACAACCTGGTAGCACTTCCGAGAAGATATTCGGAAAATCACGAACCACCGATATGTTACTAAGCTCGAGATCAATCTTGCTTTTCATGGCAAGACGATATGATCAAAAGAGCGAGGAACCGATACGATCCTGACTCATTGATCGAGGAGTGCACCCGGAAATAAGGACTAGGTAGCACGATCAACCTTAGGGTGATGATTCAAAAATCAACACGCTAATAATGAGGTTATTGTCCATTTAACTACCAAGCAACAGAGTTGCTAGGAGTATAGATTTCACACATCACAATTCACTTGTCGGTGTTCCGGTTACAATAACACGGAACTGAGGAATGAATAATGATGGCGAGAAGTATCACTGTATCAAGAGTTCATAGGATGGTGTGCAATTCCCATGATATTCTTAATATAAAGATGGTAATACTCCAAGGTAGAACAAAAAATGAACTGAGTTGGCATTTTGATCTGCGGAATACAACTGCTTTGACCCAATCTTGGAAATGGACAAGGTACTGGAGTTTGTTTCTCCTAGTCATTCCAGAATAGAATGGCTTGATGGACCACAAGAGTAATAGGCATCGGTGAACGAATGCACACATACTCTTGACTATCAATTGATAGACGAGGATCAGAAGACGACTAAGGGGGACAACTCAAAAGAACATACTATTTTCTGAGTTGTGGACGCATGGATTATAATGTCAAACGAGTTCAACATATTTCTTCCGGACAATCCATGCAGAAAGGTAGGTTTGGCAGAATCGTAATATAGAAGGGGAACTCATCGTGAGCACTCTTGTTGTGATCTTTTGGATCCCGAACTTCTGCCATATTGGTTCATGGTATTGGAAGAAGGATATACCATGAATCTCGTGGACTATCGCAAAGGTTACTAATATCTTAAGGGAACTAGCAAATACTAACAACATGAAGTAGGGTGAATCTCGGGTTCAAAACCCAGGAGTAGAATACCTACTAACTAAATGGCATCACGGGATGCTTTCGAGAATGATGGCCAAAATCATCATACTGGGAACACAAAACATGGCCAGATTACCTGGTGATCCTCTAAGACACCTAGGGTCATAATAATAGCTCCAACATATATGTCGAGGTAACAGAGTACCTCAACTCACTGGTTAGTGTGCTTATTCTGACCAAAAGGACATCGGGAATGGGAGGAAGGATTTGCAAATGCATCAGATTATTTAGACACCTGGGATGACTCGGACAGCATAACGGCTGTAAATGCTCGAGAAAGATTTGAGACATCCTCCAAAATGGTGGCATAACCAATCGATCACCTCAATAACAAGATTCTGAGGACAACTATGAATACATGGAAGTAGTAGGAACTGAAATGAGGCTTAAATCTATCAATCTTATGAGTCTATGGATTAGTAACACGTGAACCTGATAGAAAGATGAGAAGCCTAGTTCTTAACCCCATAGGAAAGATAGGATGACTCAGATCAGAAGGACATAAGGTATAAGGAGTAAAAAGAGCCTTACGTTCCATCCCGCAATCAATTCCCTTATATAACTAAAGAATTTCTAGACTCAACTTCGACCAGTTTGGCTTGGTAATCCTACTGGCAGTCAAGCTCTGATACCAAAACTGTCAGGACCCCGACTCAACGCCACACCGATCTAGCATGTAACACCTCATATCACTTTGCGGCCTCACGCAGGGTATCCCCACGGGTGTCACCTTACCTTGCCCGGGACCGTTTGCGCCTTTTGGCACACGTATATGATAGTGTCGCTAGCATCCATATGACAAGGAGCCCGGGCTGACATGGCTAGTCGTGAACCCAAACTGGCGCTAACTTATGGGGAGAGGCATACGTGACCCAGCAACGAACGTGTAGGTCATCAGCGAGTGAATCCGGGCTATAGCAGCCGGGCTAGCAGGACTCCGGAGAATCCGGGCTGTAGCAGGCTAACAGGACTCTGGTAGACACCGCGTGACATTTCCCCGAAGGGACAGACACATGAACAAAGAAGGACACATGCCGGCCAGCCTAAGTGTTCCGGAGCAGTAGCAAGCTACTAGGGCTCAGTGGAAGCACTAGGATACATTTCCCGGTAAGAGAGTCTACCAAGGATAAACAACTAGATAGTCAGATCCCACACATACCAAGCATTTCAATAACATACACACAATATGCCCGATATGTGCAAATACAACATGACATCACAACATGACTCTACAACTCAAGTACTTTATTCAATAGGCTCCGAGGAGCGAGATACTACAAACATGGGTCTCATGATCCAACATTCAGAGCACACAAGTCAAGCACAAGCGGAAGCTTAACATGTCTGAGTACAGACATCTACAAATGAAAAAGGCTGAGAAGCCTGACTATCTACCAGATCCTGCCAAGGGCACAAGATCGTAGCTGAGGTAACAAGCTAAACGTCGAAGTCCACGTGGAACTACTAGCGAGACTGAAGTCTCTCTGCAAAAACATAAATTAAGCAAACGTGAGTACAAATGTACCCAACAAGACTTACATCAGAACTAGCTACATATGCATCATTATCAACAAAAGGGATGGTGGGGTTTAACTGCAGCAAGCCAGCTTTGACTCGGTGGCTATCCTGAACTACGACTGCAAGTAACTCTTTTGAGGTGGCGCACACGAGTCCACATATTCACCATATCAATACACCACTATGGATCCGCTCCCGTCTCCCTACGAGAACGCCATCCATAGCACTCACACTTATCTTGCGCATTTTAGAGTATCCACTTTCACTTGTCTATGAACTGTATAGGCAACTCAGAAGTCCTTTACCGCGGACACGGCTATTCGAATAGATGATGTTAAGCCTGCAGGGGTGTACTTCTTCACACATTCTCTCACCACTTACCGCCATGTACACATCATGTATCTCAGCAACCTTCAAGCGGAAGCCTGGCGAGGGTGTCGGCCACGACCTAACTAACCACGCAAGTCTCTAGTCCAGGTTTATCGCCTATTAGGGCTCCATCCGCAAGGAGATCCGACCGGGGTGTTGCTCACGACCCCAAATGATGTGTGCAGGGTTCCCAAGCCCACCATCCGGGTGCCACTTGGTACACCAGGCCACTCTGCCTAGTCTGTCCCAAGCCCACCTGTACTGGGTGGCACTTGGTAGACTACTAGCACTACCTACAAAAACCAGAAACTAGTTGCAACTCCTGGACAGAGATCTGGTTGATTAATAAGTCGAGAGGGGCTGAGTTACCGGAACCCAATGTGTGGTAGTAACTGTTCATGGATCACAAGCACAAAACTCAGTTCCTCAGGACAGTTTCAATGAGACAACCCACCATGTACTCCTACATGGCCTCTCATCGCTACATTTACCAAATCGTGTTCACACACTTAGCTCTCAACAGTAGGACATGTTCATCACCATTCCAATTCATTCCCGATGAATCAGACCAGACTCAACTCTAAGCAGTAGCAGGCATGACAAACAAGCATGAATGAGTAGGCACATCAGGGCTCAAACAACTTGTCGTGGAATTAACACGTCAGATGTCCTTAGTGTGAGGACTTAGTCGTGAGGCCAACGCATCTATGCGGCAGCTTGAGAGGGGTTGAGCGGAATCAAGAGACGAAACATGCAAGACAAAGATTTAGACAGCTTCGGGCCCCGGGAAACATCATCCGGTAATAGCCCTACATGTTGTTTGTGGCTAGGTCTCATTATCATCACGAGGGAGTCGCCGTAAACCGGCCCTCCTTGTTGTGTCTAGCCCTAGAGATTATTGCTTGTCCCCTTTGGGGAGCCCTGCCCCTCCTTATATATGTTGAAGGGGCGGGTTACATGTGGAGTCCAACTCGGACTTAAGACTTAACTATTCTGACTTCTCTTTATGGGATTCATGACGTCTCGGGCTTCATAACGCTTGGCAACCCAGTTATCAGTGTTTACCGGTTTAAGATGGTCTGCCGGTCTAAGATGGTCTGCCGGATTAAGATGGTCTGCCAGTTTAAGATGGTCTGCCGGTTTAAGATTGTCTGCCGGGTTATCATCTGACTTAACTCCTGCCGGGTTATCATCTGACTTTAACACCTACCGGTTTACCACCTGCCGGTTTACCGTCTATCTTAGCCATATGTCTTAACTCTCTGTCTTAACTGTCCGCCGGTTTACCATCCACCGGTTTACCAAGTCCCAGCCGGTTCAAAAGTCCAGCCGTGTCATACCGCGGGGTATATCCCCGACACAACTCCTATTCATGCTAGTGGGTTTCATCTATTTATTGTGGCAATGACATGTCATGCAAAGTTAAGGGGTTCAACTACCGCAACATGTAATAGTTGAATCGTTGTTGTCCTAATGCAGTAAAAGAGAGCAGGAGCGAGAGAATGGGATTGTATCGGAATGAACAAGGGAGTTTTGCTTGACTGGCACTTCTGAAGATAGTATAGCTCTTCATTGGTGTCATCGAACTCATCGTCGGAACACGTCTATCGAGAGGGAACAACACCGACAAATAGAGAAGGAACACAATCAATGCAATGCAACAATATGATGCATGAATGTGACATAGCAATATGCTATGATTTGAGCTAATGCAACTAGCAACAGGTTAAATGAAGTTGGTTTGAACCCTAGGTGCAAATTCAAACATCATATGTGAAGCTTTAAATGCCATTTATAGGAGTTGGCCTAAACATGAGCCATAAGTTGTTCTAACATGCATGAAAACAGTATAGATGGATAGATTGGATTTTCTGATCATTTTTCATGTATAATTTATTTCATTTGGAGTTACAATTGAATTTCTATGAATTTCAGAAATTTTGGGCATTTTCTTGAATTTCCTGAATAGGAATAAATCCAGTAAATGATTTATTGCGTAAGCACTGCATCACTGTGACGTGAGCAGGTCAACAGGCGCTGTTGTAGGTCAAACCTGACCAGTGGGGTCCATTGGTCAGTGACTAGGGCTGGTTAGTGGCTCGGGGACGGACAGGAGTCGACGAATCGGCGGAGACGATCTCCGGGCGCCGGTGATGAAGACGAGGACGCTGGCGGCGGAACAGAGCCCTCCGGCTCATTTCCTTCGGCCTGGGGAAGAGGTGCTCGATTGCGGAGCTGTTGGAGACGGTCAAGGGACGAGGGGTGGCCGGTGGTCGTGGCTTCGGCGAGCGGCACTCTCGGATGTGTTCGGTAATGAGAGGGAGAGAGAGAAGAGG
>NC_041393.1:240906830-240921508 GCF_002162155.2 Triticum dicoccoides
GGTGTGTGGCGTCGTCTAGAGCCATCCAGGAGGAACCAGGCAGGCAGGGAGGGAGGAGGTGGCCGCAGCGTGTGCGCGCGCGGGGAACATGCGCCCCCCTGCCTGCTGGCAGGAGGTTGAAGACGGCGCGGTGGCTGGTGGGGGGGCTGCCAGCTACAGTAGTAGGCCGAGGTAGGTCAGGTAGGTGGCCCAGGTGGGTTTCTGCTTTTTATTAAAAAAATTGTCTGTTTTCCTTTTCTGCAGTTTCTTTTAATTTGGTTTTCAAACCAAACTATTTTTTTAGCTTCTGGAAATTATTATGTGGCTAGATATAATATATTAAGAGCCACTCACAAATTTTCAGAATTGTTGGATTTGCAATTCTTTTATAGAAGAATTAAATCCAGCTCAAATACTTATTGATTTAAATCCAAATGGCCAAAATATTTCCTCAAAAATGTTCCTTAGTTTTGGTTTGAGTTAAAACCCTTGCCAAAAATATCAAACATCATTGAAGTGCATTCTGGAAACATTGGATGCATTTTCCAGGGTTATTTGCCCTTCTTTTAATTAAATTATTGAGGCTTTCAAATTTGCTCAGTTCAACTTTCAGAAATTAGACATGATGCATGGATGCAATGCCACTAATTACAAGATTTATTCTAGGGCTGTGACACTTACCTCGTCCTCGGAGAGCGGAAGGTAGTTGCTATCCTCCGACTCCTCGTTCATGGCCTGCTCGCCAGGGCTGACTCGCCCATCCTCCCATTCCTTCTGATCGGAGGTTGGCTCAACGGGGTCTTCACTATTTGCGGCACCGTCCGGAGTGTTGTCCTCTACTGTGACAGTATTGCTGTTTTTACTACGACGCGACTTAGAGCAGTGTCGCTGACGCCGGTGCTTTGGCTGTATCTCAGGAGGTTTATCCTTGACTGGATTTCCGTTGTCCCCATTGTTTTCTTTGGGTGTATCCACCATGTATATATCGTACGAGGAGGTTGTCGGTGTCAAAACCGGTGGATCTCGGGTAGGGGGTCCTGAACTGTGCGTCTAAGGCTAATGGTAACAGGAGGCGGGGGACACGATGTTTACCCAGGTTTGGGCCCTCTCTATGGAGGTAATAGCCTACTTCCTACTTGATTGATCTTGATGATATGAGTATCAAGAGTTGATCTACCACGAGATCGTAGAGGCTAAACCCTAGAAGCTAGCCTCTGATTCTGATTTTTGTTGTCCTACGGACTAAACCCTCCGGTTTATATAGACACCGGAGGGGGCTAGGGTTACACAGAGTCAGTTACAAAGAAGGACATCTACATATCCAAATTGCCAGGCTTGCCTTCCATGCAAAGGAGAGTCCCACGCGGACACGGGATGAAGTCTTCAATCTCGTATCTTCATAGTACAACAGTCCGGCATAAGCATATAGTCCGGCTGTCCGAGGACCCCCTAATCCAGGACTCCCTCAGTAGCCCCTGAACCAGGCTTCAATGACGATGAGTCCGGCGCACAGATTGTCTTCGGCATTGCAAGGCGGGTTCCTTCTCCGAATACTCCAAAGTAGATCTTGAACACAAGAATCATGTACGGCTCTGCAAAACAAATTCCACATGCCACCGTAGAGAGCACAGTATTCCACGGGTCTAATCTGCTGACAACTTTCCCATAGCGTGACATCACGCCGTTGCCCGGTCATTATTCGAACTATTTTCTCAACCTGTTACTGCACATCTTGCGAGGCAGTTTTATTGGCACGTCTTGTCGAAGAAGAGATCGTGTCCCTTTATCACAGGATTCGCATCAATATGGGTGTAGGTAACCCAGCCGCGCCATTAACACGACGCTTGGGGAATAAGCGAGTTTCCAGGGCAAGTGGGCAGGTGCATGATCCCTGTTGCCTTTATAAGAAGATAAGGATTCCCCCTTTTCATCCATGCCTTCCTCTTCCTCTGCTTCATCCATTCTCTCTCGCTCGATCTCCAGCGCCCAAGCATTCGCCTTCTCCGCCCACAAAGGCCCTCCGAAAATGTCCGGATCTAGAGCAGGAGGCAAGTGGATGGCCTCTACCTTCCAGGATAAGGATATCAAGAAACTTCGGGAGGCCGGGTATCTGGCCAAGAAGATCGGCCACCGCCTTCTGAGGACGGAACAAATTGTCCCTACTCCGGAACCCCACGAGAGGGTTGTATTCCTCCCTCACTTTGTCCGCGGGCTAGGGTTTCCCCTCCACCCATTCGTTCGCGGCATTATGTATTACTATGGGATTGATTTTCATGATCTATCCCCCAATTCCTTCCTCAACATCTCGACATTCATCGTCGTGTGCGAGGCCTTTCTCCGCATCTCCCCACACTTCGGCTTATGGCTGAAGATTTTCAATGTGAAGCCCAAGGTGGTGAGCAGCGAGCATGCTGAGTGCGGAGGAGCCATGGTAAGCAAAATGCCCAACGTCACATGGCCATCAGATACCTTCAATGATTCCGTCAAAGGGTGGCAACAACAGTGGTTCTATGTCACTGAGCCACGCGATACAAAATGGGTCGCAGCTCCCGAATTTTGATCCGGAGCTCCATTGCGGCTTTACGTCCTAGCCCAAGAAGGGCCTGAACTGGCCTTCGCCAGATGAGTTGTCGGTGCTCCAGACGCACATCAAGGGTATGGAAGACAAGAATATCAAACTTGTCAACGTAGTCCAGGTGATGTTAGTTTGCCGGATTCTCCCTTGTCAACACAGGGCTTGCAATTTATGGGATTCAACCCGGCCAAGCACCAGACCCTATTAGGGCTTTTCAACTCATCGCACAAATACATCTAGATGGTGCTCTTTAAGTCCGGCAAATCATGGCCGGATTCAACCAAGGACCGTGGGTTCCAACTGTCCGGACCCACGAGTTCGGTAAGTCTTCATATGTTGGCAAGTCATACGTTTTATCTGCATAATCCAAGGGAAATGCTTAATGTGTTTTTCCACAACTCTCCCAAGGCTGGACGAAGAAGGCAGGGCGGATCTACTGCCCGGCCCCGCTGCCAGAAGAACCAGCTAGCCCACTTCTGACAAAGATGCTGGTCCCGGCACCTTACAAGGCGCCAAAGAAGAAAACTGAGAAAGAGGCCAAAGAGACCAGGGGCGGCCATCGTCGCCAAGGAACTTCGGACACAATATCTGAAGACTCCAAGGCCCGCTCTTCCTCCAAAGAGGACGAGGAAGAGGAGGAAAGCCAATCCCCCCCCCCCCCAACAAGGGGAAGAAAGAAAAGGACGGCCTCCACACACTTGGAGGCTAAGTCGCCTAAGAAGGGAAAAACTCCCTTTCTAGAGGAATCCGCCACCGCCACCGACAGCAGCCCGGATTGGGATCCCAGGGTCTAGCCCCTGGTGAAATCGTGAGTATATAAAACCCGGACACGTTTTTGCATCCAGACTCACTATCATGTGACGTTTAATCGTATTGAGCCACACTTTTTTTGCAGTCCGACGAGGTCCCGCGCCGAACAATCCTCCTTGGAGGATTCACTGGGTTCGGATGCTATGGACAGCGGCACACCCCCGATGGCTGAGGGAGTCCTAGATTAGGGGGTCCTCGGACAGCCGGACTATGTACTTGTGCCGGACTGTTGGACTATGAAGATACAAGATTGAAGACTTCGTCCCGTGTCCGGGTGGGACTCTCCTTTGCGTGGAGGCAAGCTTGGCAATTCGGATATGTAGATCTCCTTCTCTGTAACCGACTCTGTGTAACCCTAGCGCCCTCCGATGTCTATATAAACCAGAGGGTTTAGTCCGTAGGACAACAACAATCATAATCATAGGCTAGCTTCTAGAGTTTAGCCTCTACGATCTCGTGGTAGATCAACTCTTGTAATACTCATATCATCAAGATCAATCAAGCAGGAAGTAGGGTATTACCTCCATAGAGAGGACCCGAACCTGGGTAAACATTGTGTCCCCCGCCTCATGTTACCATTAGCCTTAGACGCACAGTTCAGGACCACCTACACAAGATCCGCCAGTTTTGACACCGACATTGGTGCTTTGATTGAGAGTTCCACTATGTCATCACGGTAAGGCTTGATGGCTCGCCTTGTTATCAAGGATAACATCACCTCCGGGGGAGCCTTGGCTCTAGGCCAAACTCTCCGACTAGGCAGCTTCGTCATGACCACCCATTCGGCCGCCGCGCCTACAATGACTTCTCGGGTCATCAAAAACAGCCTCCACATCAGCTCGGAATACACCGAGCAGATGGATACAATGGAGCTCTCGTCCTTGAACGAGCTCTTGGATCACATTGCCGCCTTGGGAGTTGCTACGGACTATGATCGAATCAGGCTTAAACCCGACCAGAGAGAGATTAACTCTCCGCCGGTCACCCATCAGATAGCGGTGGTGGAGGAGCAATGCAGCGATTCTCCCTCTATTTTGAGGATGAACTATGTCCGGATTCCAGAGCTCCCCGAGCCGGATACCCGTTTGCGGGAGGACATGACCCAGGCTCCGAATTTAAATCAGACAGCAGGCCAGGAAAATTGGGCAACATCTCGAAACCCGAACTGACAAGTTCGGAAGCTCCTCTGCCCCTGGGTCTCAGATCGGGTCAGGGTTCGGACTTAAATCTACCCACCACCCAGATACAAGCAATCTTTCCCACATTAGACAAGAGTCCAAAGAGACAGTACATCACTTTTGGGCCAGATTCCTCCTTGTAATGAACAAGGTCAAAGACTGTCGCGAGGAAGATGCAATATCATTCTTTTGCAAGAATTTCACAGACAAGGGAATCCTCAACGCCATAGGTCGCCATGACATAGTACACTTCGCTGACTTGGCGGCCATAGTACAAAAGTACTATGCTATGGAGCGCCTGGAAAAAACCCAAGCAAAATTCTGGGATCCTCCGGCCCTCACTAAACCCCTCGTCCGAACTAAAAGGGTGCACTCTCGCAAGTCACCCGATCCAATTACAATGAAACCAAAGCCCACTACAGGGCGTGGAACCGTATTGGAGGGATGGCTCAATGGGCCATGCAAAATTCACACCACACTAGATACCACACCAACACACAGCCTTAGAGCATGTTGGATACTTTGGCAGGTGGCCAAGAGCGGCGAGGATATCCTCATTAACGATACCGCAGAGCATCATCCCGTAGAAAACAACAATACGGTATTGACATCTTCGAGACTTTCGCCTCAAATAACAGGCACAAGAGAGCACTCCACAGCCTCGCCGAAGTCTGCCACTTTGCAACAATAAATCCATGGAACGACACAGCAATAACTTTCAATGCCAGTGACGAACCTCAATTCCGAACAATCCGAGCACCAGCTGCTTTGGTCTTAGTCCAATTGTGGACGGCTTCCGGCTTACTAAAGTGCTCATGGATGGTGGCAGCGGATTAAACCTCATCTTCGAGGAAACCCACAACAAAATGGAAATAGACAAGAGCCGCATTGAGCAAAGTAGCACGACCTTCAGAGGAATTATCCCTAGTCGGAAGGCATGATGTGCGGGAAAAATCACACTAGATGCGGTATTCGGCACACCGGAGAATTACAGGTCCGAAGAAATCACATTCCAAGTGGCCCCGTTCAGCAACGGATAGCATGCCCTTTTAGGGCGGGACGCATTCACGAGCTTCGAAGCTATACCCCATTACGGGTACATGAAGCTCAAGATGCCCGGGCCCAATGGAATCATCACTCTAGCCAGTGATCCGGACATAGCACTCCGTGCCGAAAACAAAACCGCCGCCCTCGCCCTTGAGGCATTATCCGAAGCCCTCATGGCCGAAGAACTAACTGCACTGCGCTCCATGGTGGACAGGGATGACGTGATACTCGACAAACGGTCCAAGTACACCTCTTTCAAACCAATGAATGAAATAGTCAAATTCCAAGTCCACCCAACGGACTCCACAAAAACAACATCCATCGGGGCACAGCTGAACCCTACAATAGACGCTGCACTGCGGGCGTTCTTGCGCCAGAATTGGGACATCTTCGCCTGGCACCCTTCAGACATGCCAGGTATCCCACGCAGGCTGGCCGAGCATAGCGTAAACATACTGAAGGGATAGAAGCCGGTCAAGCAGACTCTTTGGTGCTTTTCAGAACCTAAACAACGAGCCATGGGAGAGGAGCTAGCCAAGTTACTCAAAGCCGGATTCATCAGAGAAATAAAACACCCGGACTGGCTAGCAAACCTAGTGATGGTACCAAAGAAGGACAAATCGTGGTGCCTATGCATCCATTTCAAGGACCTTAATAAGGCTTGCCCAAAGGATCCCTTCCCTCTCCCTCGCATCGATCAAATCATCGATGCTACCGCAGGACACGACTCATTGTGCTTCCTCGATGCATACTCCGGATACCATCAAATCAAGATGGCGGAGTCCGATCAAGCCGCAACGGCATTCATAACTCCATACGGTCCCTTCTGTTTTAACACCATGCCCTTCGGGCTCCAAAATGCCGGTGCAACCTATCAACGCATGATTCAGACATGCCTAGAAACACAAATCGGCAAAACAGTGTGGAGGCATACGTGGATGACGTGGTCATCAAAACCAGACACGTCGAGTCTTTAATAGACGACCTGAGACTTACGTTCGACAATCTCTGAGTATATGACATCAAGCTCAATCCGGAAAAATGCGTTTTCAGTGTTCCTGCCAGAAAGCTCCTCGGCTTCATTGTTTCCAATAGAGGAATTGAAGCAAATCCGGCTAAAATCCGAGCTCTGTCACAATTGGCTACCCCAACAGACCTCAAGCAAATCCAGAAGTTAACTGGATGTGTGACTGCCTTAAGCTGCTTTATCTCCCGATTGGGAGAAAAGGCACTACCTCTCTATCGCCTTCTTTGATGCATCGAACACTTCGAATGGATGGATGCGGCTACGGCCGGACTGAAAGAGATAAAGTCCCTCTTGGCTAGCAATCCAATCCTAGCCGCACCAAACATCGGCGAACCCATGATGTTATATATAGCTGCAACGCACCAAGTTGTAAGCGCAGTCCTCATCGTCGAACAAGAGGAGGACGGACATAAGTTCCCGCTTCAAAAGCCGGTATACTAAGTATCCACTGTCCTCACTCCATGCAAGTCACGGTACCCACATTATGAAAAGATAGCATACGCGGTCTTCATGGCATCCTGGAAACTACGACACTACTTTCAAGAGTGTTCAATCACGGTGGCCTCCGAAGTACCACTCGACGATATAATAAATAACCACGATGCCATGGGCTGGATTGCTAAGTGGGCTATCGAGCTCCTCCCGTTCGACATCATATACAAACCACGGCGAGCCATTAAGTCACAAGTACTGGCTGACTTCGTTGCCGAATGGACAGAAGCCGAACTCCCTAAAGAGTATGGCGCGTACTCCAATTGGATCATGCACTTTGACGGCTCTAAGATGCTGGCTGGTCTGGGAGCGGGCGTCGTCCTGACATCCCCCACCGGAGATACAGTCCAATACGTACTCCAAATATTATACACAGACTCCAACAATGCAGCCGAATATGAGGTTCTGTTGCATGGTCTTCGGATGGCAGTCTCCATGGGCATTCAACGCCTAGAAGTGCGTGGGGATTCGAACCTTGCAATATCTCAAATTAATGGAGACTTTGATGCCAAGGACATGAAAATGGCAGCTTACCGCAATGCCGTCCTTAAAATGTCAGCTCGGTTCGAGGGGCTCGAATTCCATCATGTGGTCCGAGAAAACAACCAAGCAGCGGATATCCTTGCATGCATCGGCGCTAAGCGCGACCCCGTCCCACCTAATATCTTCTTGGCAAGGCTGTTCAAGCCATCCATGGTGTGGCAAGGGGAGACCGGCAATACCAGTCCAGATCCAACCACAACCCCAGATCCCGAACACACTGACATATCAGAGGCTTCGCCACCGAAATAACACCTTCGGCCCACGTGATCATGGCTGTCATCGCCCCATGGACAGAACCCTTCTTAGCCTACCTAAATAGGCAAGAACTCCCCGAGGACCAAAACGAGGCACGTTGCATTGTGCGGCGTTCTAAAGCCTACAAGGTCCATGAGCGAGAGCTTTATAAGAAAAGCGCGACCGGAGTGCTCCAAGGGTGCATCTCTGAAGAGGAAGGGCGGCAGCTCTTGGCCGAAATTCATGCCGGACTCGGTGGCCACCACGCCGCAGCTCGGGCCCTTGTAAGCAAGGCCTTCCGTACAGGTTTCTACTGGCCGACAACCCGAGCAGACGCACAGGATCTCGTCCAACATTGCGTCAGTTGCCAGCTTTGTTAAGGGAGCATTAACTGTTATGACGCCACATGGACCGGGCATCTTTAGCTTAAGATAGGCATAATGTGGCACCGCATTGAATCGAGCAAATGCGGTTTGCCCGAGCAATGCATGATAGCTGCTGCGAAAAGGGACGATGTCATAGATTAACTCTTCGTTGCGGTAAATATCTGGGGGTCCGAAGACTACCTCCAGAGTGATGGAGCCTGTATAGCGGGTCTCCACGCCTGGTATAACACCTTTAAAGGTGGTTTTAGTGGGTTTGATCTTTGAAGGATCGATACCCATCTTGCACACTGTATCCTGATAAAGCAGATTCAGACGGCTGCCTCCGTCCATAAGAACTCGTGTGAGGTGGAATCCGTCAATTATTGGGTCAAGGACTAGTGCGACTGAGTCGCCCTAATGGATATTGGCCAGCCGATCCTTACGATCAAAGGTGATCGGGTCAGATGACCATAGGTTATATTTTGGGGCGACTGGCTCCGTTGCGTCGACATCCCTAAGTGTGCGCCTCCGCTCCAGCTTAGGAGTATGGGTGATGTTTATCGTATTCACCGTTTTAATTTGTGGAGGAAAGTTCTTTTGCCCTCTTGTGTTCGGTGGTTGGGGCTCCTCGTCGTCGTCATCGCTTTGCGACCCCTTCTCCTTGTTTTCGGCACCTGACTTGCCAGCTTGTTTGAAGACACAACATTCTTTGTTGGTATAATTGGCTGGTGTTCCTAGGGTGCCATGAATTTGGCATGGACGGTCGAGTATACGGTACAAACTGGACGTGCCCGGACTGTTTCTTTTGAATTGTGTCATCCTTTGACCAGTATTAGAGCCATTGAATCCGGCGTTGACGGTCGTTTCTTTGGTGTTGTCATCATTATTTCAACGCTTATGTTTGCTGTGTCGGGACTTGCCGTTGTTATCTCTTGGTTCAGAAGTGCCAGTATTTCTTGATGTGCTGTTGCTACGAGCAAGACAACTGTCCTCGCCCGCACAGAAGTGGGTCATGAGTGTCGGGAGGGATGCCATGGATTTCAGCCTCTCTTGGCCGAGGTGTCGGGCAAGCCACTCGTCACGGATGTTATGCTTAAAGGCCGCTAGGGCTTCGGCATTCGGACAGTCGATGATTTGGGTGTTTTTAGTTAAGAACCAAGTCTAGAATTTCCTGGCTGACTCTCCGGGCTATTGGGTTATGTGACTTAAGTCATCAGCGTCCGGTGGTCGCACATAAGTGCCCTGGAAGTTATCAAGGAATGCATTTTCCAGGTTCTCCCAACTGCCGATGGAATTTGTCGGCAGACTATTCAGCCAATGTCGTGCTGGTCCCTTGAGGTTTAGTGGGAGGTACTTGATGGCATGCAGATCATGGCCTCGGGCCATGTGAATGTGGAGAAGAAAATCTTCCATCCATACCGTGGGTTCTGTTGTCCCATCATATGGTTCGATGTTCACGGGTTTAAACCCTTCTGGGAATTCATGCTCCATTACTTCATCAGTGAACCATAGGGGGTGTGCGGCGCCTCTATGCTGGGCTACGTCGCGATGCAGTTTGGATGAGTCTGGTCTGCTGTATTCAGCCCAGGCGGATTTGTATTTAGTATATCCGGCGTGGTGGTCCTTGTCCCGTGTTGGGGCACGCCCCCGTGTTGGGGCTTTGTTTTCCAATTTAAATTGCATGTCATGCGTGTAGCTGAGGGAGTCCTGGATAAGGGGGTATCCGGATAGCCGGACTGTATACATCGTCCGGACTATTGAAGCGTGAAGATACAAGACTCAAGACTTCAGCCCGTGTCTGGATGGAACTCTCCTTGGCATGGAAGGCAAGCTTGGCGATCAGGATATTGTGTTTCCTTCCTTGTAACCGACTCCATGTAAACCCTAGCCCTCTCCGGTGTCTATATAAACCGGAGAGGTTGGTCCTTAGAAGGCCAATCACAATTACAATCATACCATCATAGGCTAGCTCTTAGGGTTTAGCCTCTATGATCTCGTGGTAGATCTACTCTTGTACTACCCATATCTTCAATATTAATCAAGCAGGAAGTAGGGTTTTACCTCCATCGAGAGGGACCGAACCTGGGTAAACATCTGTGTCCCTTGCTTCCTGTTACCATCAGCCTAGACGCACAGATCGGGACCCCCTACCCGAGATCCACCGGTTTTGACACCGACATTGGTGCTTTCATTGAGAGTTCCTCTGTGTCGTCGCTGCAGGGCTCGATGGCTCCTTCAATCAATGTCAACGACATGGTCCAGGTGAGATTTTTCTCCCCGGACAAATTTTTGTGTTCGGCGGCGTCGCACTGCGGGCCAATTCGCTTGGCCTTCTGGAGCAGATCGACAGCTACGCCCCTGGCCACCAGACCAGGTTCGGAAGCCTGAACTACACAGCTGACCTTCGCGGAGACTCGATCTTCGACGGTTTCGGGCCTGCGCCAGGAGCACCGGACAGTCACGACGGGCATGGCTTTGACCTGTTGTCGGACAATACTCGGGATATTACCCCTGTAGTAGCCCCGGACTCAAATCCGGAGCGGGTTGCGTCGCCTAAAGACGGAGGGTTAGACTCCGTCCCGCAGGCTGCACACTCATCGGCGGTGGAGCCGAACACGGGTCTCAGCTCTGTAGAGGCCTGTGACTTTGGACCCCCGGATTCATATCCAGTTGTTGGTTCTAGTCCGCGCATTCTCGAGCCAACCGGGCCAGGTTGGGCTCCGATAATGGAGTTCACTGCTGCGGATATCTTCCAGTACTCGCCTTTTGGCGACATGCTGAACTCGTTAAAAACTCTCTCTTTGATAGAAAATATCAGGCTGAACTATGTCCGGCTAAAGTGGGAAGCAGGCAACAAGGAAATTCGTTACTCACCCACCACCCACTTAATAGCCACGGTTGATGACTTAACCAACGGGCTTGACCTCGACTCCGAAGGCATCGACGGTATGGACGACGATGCAGGAGAAGATTTAGAATCTATGGGGCGCCGGACTTCCGCCCCGTCACACGACATATACATGGTGGACACTCCCAAGGAAGAAGACGAGGACAATCCAGAAGATAAAACCCACGGGCAAAAACCAAAGCGACGGCGCAGACGCCGCTCCAAGTCCAGCAACAGTGAAAATAGCAGCAAGAGCGTCAGAAGGATTGATATTCCGGTCAACCCTGAAGGCAACAACGACCATACGGAACCAGCAATGGAGCAGGATGATCCAGGTCACGCCGAACACAGTTCGGAGTAGACGCCCGATGACAATGATCCAGAGGGACGAGTTCATCAAACCGGCCCAGGACAAGAAGACAGTCCAGACGATGATGCATTCATCATTCCGGAAGAATGCGTGGAACGAGATAACCTCCACAGAAAGCTTATGGCCACAGCGAGAAGTATGAAGAAGCAGAATCAACAGCTCAAAGCCGCGCAGGAAACGCTCAATCGCAGATGGAATAAAGTGCTAGACACTGAAGAAAGATATGGCGGCGATCGCCATACAAAGAGCTATCCAAAATGCAAGCTACTGCCAGAATTTGACGACGAGGCCGTTCCACCAAAGAGTAACATGACCAGGAGGCCAGGCGTACCTCTTCATAACCGCAACAAAGCGGCTACCGACGCTGCACAAGATCTGCGTGAGCACCCGGGTAAGAAAACTAGTGCAGCTAGGTCCATCTATGGATCTAAAGGACACACCCCGGCGAAGGACTGTGATCATCAAAACGATCATACCAATCACATACCAGTTCGGAATAAACGCCGAACACAACAACAGCCGACAGCATGCCACAGCATGTCCAGATACAGAGGGGCTGCTCACCCCCTGTGCTTTACCGAAGAAGTACTGGACCATGAATTTCCACAGGGCTTTAAACCTGTGAACATAGAGGCATACGACGGAACGACAGACCCAGGGGTCTGGATCAAGGACTTTATCCTGCATATACATATGGCTCATGGGGATGACCTCCACACCATCAAATACCTTCCCCTAAAACTAAAGGGACCAGCTCGACACTGGTTGAAAAGCCTCCCCGAAAATTCAATTGGGAGTTGGGAGGAACTCGAGGATGCTTTCAGGGCCAATTTTCAAGGGACTTATATCCGGCCTCCGGATGCTGACGACTTAAGTCACATAATCCAATAGCTCGGAGAGTCCGCCCGCAAGCTTTGGAACAGATTCCTCACTAAAAAGAATCAAATTGTCGATTGTCCGGATGCCGAAGCCTTAGTGGCATTCAAACACAGCATCCGCAATGAGTGGCTCGCCAGACACCTCGGCCAAGAAAAGCCAAGGACAATGGCAGCCCTAACAAGTCTTATGACCCGCTTTTGCGCGGGTGAAGATAGCTGGCTCGCCCATAAAGGCACCAGCGTCCCCAGCACATCCTAAATAAGGGATGGCAATGGAAAGCCATGGTGTAATAAAAACAAACGCCAAAACAAGGAAGAGAGCCCGGATAACACAACGGTTAATGCTGGATTCAGGGGCTCTCGACCTAATCAGCAAAATAATCCATCTAAAGGCAGTAAATAGGGACCGTCCGGTCTGAACAGAGTCCTAGACAAATTCATGGCACCCCTGACAAACGTGCGAACCACACGCACAGAGAGTGCTGGGTCTTCAAGCAGGCCGGCAAACTAAATGCCTAACACAAGGGAAGGAAACACCAAGTGAAGACGAGGATGAACCTCGCCAGCCGAACACTGGGGGACAGAAAAAATTACCACCAGAGGTTAAAACAGTGAACATGATCCACGCGACTCGCACATCCATGAGAAGGCACGAACGCGCGCATAGAGACGCGCACAATAGAGAGCCCATCGTACCCACACCTCACTACTGGATGTCTTATTCGATCACTTGGACGGCTGAACTAGTATTCGGCACGAAGGATCAGAGGCCTTGGTGCTTGACCCAATAATCAACGGATACCATCTCACTCACGTCCTCATGGACGACGGCAGCAATCTCAATCTAATGTATGAGGACACTGTCCGCAGGATGGGGATAGACCCATCCAGAATTAGCCAAATTAACACCACCTTTGAAGGGGTGATACCAGGCGTTGAAGCCTTCAGCAGGGGCTCTGTTGTACTGGAGGTAACAATCGGCTCTCCAGGCAACTCCAGAAGCGAAGAACTACTCTTCATCATCGCACCCTTCCAAAGCGACTATCATGCATTGCTCGGAAGGACAACCTTCGCCCGCTTCAACGCATTGCCGCACTATGGCCACCCTACACTCAAGATGCCTGGTCCACGTGGCATCATCACCATTAGCGGAACCACAGAGCGCTCCTCACATGCAGAGGAACACGCGACGGCCCTGGCGGCCAGACTATAAGCGGCCTCCAATATCAGAAAACATGACTGGTCATTAAGACCACAGACACGGTTAGACGAGGCCGGTAGCCCGGACAAAATTGAAACTGGGCACCGTATATGTAATCCCATAGAGGACACCAGGGGCTATAAATACTTAATAAAGCCCCACACTCGGATCAAATCTATTAGCAGGCCAACATCTTACACTTTTATTATCCACCGCATACTTACGTTGTACTCTCCTACGAGTTCTCTCTTTTACAGACAACGTTCACGCGATACCCTTCTAGGATACGGCACAACGGAGACAAAGGCGCAGACGTGTAGCAGGGCCCCACTCCACAGGTTTCTTTTTAGATTAAGCCCCTGTGTAAACCTTTTCTATTGCCTCTTGTTGTTTAACTATCCCATGGGTTCAATACCCACAGAGGATACTGTCATTATTGGCATTTCGCCACGACAGACTTACGCACGTACCTGGAAACATAGGATTTATAATGAATGAGCATTCTTGAGCCCATCATCTGCTATAAAGTCTGAATACCTTCGGGAGTCTTCGGCGTCACGAGTTTGGCCTTATATGAATCAGCTCCGAATCATGTCTTTGGTCAAATGTTGGGTTTGCCCGGCTCCTGGGTTTGCCGCCTTACGTTCCGTTATTATCGGCTAAGGTGGCCAAAGGAGAACTACTGCGATTGTGCCCTGGTTATTCCGGATGAGCACCTTAGTAGAGAAAGCCGAAAACTGACTGTCATGATACAGCGAGAGACTGATCAACCACTCGAAGACTCACCAGAATCTTTAGGATTCCTCCGCATTAACGAAGGGCCGTTTCCCGGTCATGTACATACTCGCCCGTATTCGGATGCGCGCGAAGGTACTAGGGGCTACATAGTAGCCCCAACTTTAGACTCCCATGGCTAAGCGAAAGTGTTACAGCTATATAGTCTGGTTTCCTAGTTCGACGTGCGATCACCTCCTTAATGGACCAAGACGTTGGATCAAGTGTGAATAAGCATATTTTTCGCGAACACCCCTGCATTGTATGCGTGGGGGCTGAAGCCAACGACTGCTAACTTTCGGATTACACACACACACA
>NC_041393.1:240921768-241018593 GCF_002162155.2 Triticum dicoccoides
TAAACGGCCGCACAAGGGACACAATCATATTTTCAGGCAAACAGTATAAATATAGCCTCATAATCAAAATAAACATTTTTTTACAATGATTCGATTCATCACTCGAATAAGACATTCTTCGAGCGCTGCGCCTCTATTAGGCGGGAACCTTCTGTGACCTACGCCAAGTACTGCTCGGCCGGATATTGGCCCCCCGCCGGATCCTAGGTCGCTATAATGGTGGCCTCCATATCTGTCCAATAGGCTTTAACGTGGGCAAGGGCCATCCATGCACCCTCTATGCACGCCGACCTCCTCATGGCATCGATCCGAGGCACGACCCCAAGGAATTGCTGCACCAAACCAAAGTAATTGTCCGTCTTAGGCCCCTTCGACCAAAGATGGTCTATTCCAAACCGCATTGCAAGTCCGGACAACCTGTGAAGCTCCGCTATAGCAGCCATCTTGTCACTTAACGGCAGCGGGCGAGTGGGAGCATTGAATTGCAACCAGAAAAGCTTCTCCACTTCCTTACCACCCTGATCATCGAAGAACTTGGCAGCGTCAGCTGTACTCTTCACCAAATCCACATACGCATCCGCAGGACTCCAACGTCCATCCAGGGAAGCGTACTTCGGATAGACAAACTTCGTCTGCAGCAAGTAGGAACCCCCAGCCACGATTTTAGCGGCCTGTTGAAGCTCCTCCCGCGCACCCCTGAGCTCGGTCCATATTTCCTTGGTAGCATTAAGTGCCTTGTCCAGATCGGCCGAACTATCCTTATGCTCCTTCTTAAGGAGCTCATACCGGTCCACGACATTTTTTAACTCAACAGCCATTACGGCTATCTTTTCCTCGCTTCGGCGATGAGAAGCCTGTTCGGCTCTCAATTCCTTGGCCGCCTTTAGGAAAGCTGCATTGCTCACGCGAGCTTGTTCCTTGGCTTGAGCAAGTTCCGCCCCCAGGGCCTCCACGGCAGCAGCACCGTCTGTAGTCCAAACATATTGCATTAATATCATGCCGCCTTCTTATTTCCCTATATATAGGAAGGCAGAGCACATACCTTGTGATTTATCCAGCCGCTCGTTCACCAGCGTGATATCGGCATCAATCGATCCAATCTGCCTCGTTAGTTCGGCAACTTCAACGGACTGGTCGGTGGCTGGACCCACAAGTACCTGCACGTATTTACAGCGCAATCATTGATTTATGATCCCCCGTTTGCCGCCTCGGGCGGGCAACCAGAGTCTTAGGGGCTACTATCTATATGGAGCACACCTAGCGCGTGCCTCACAACTAAAGAAATAGTGTATTCTTGACTACATACCTCAAAGCCTCTGAGCAGGCTTGTAAATGCTTCATTCAAACCGCTCGTAGCGGATGAAATCTTATTGAGCACCTCGCCCATCAATGAGCGGTGCTCCTCCGAGAGCGCAGCTCGCTCCAGTAGTCTAGTCAGCACGTCCGGCCAGACATTGAACTGTACCAGACCCTTCCCATCGCCCCTCGTGTGAGCCAAACACTCCAGACTCAGGGCGGCTGACGTATTGGCTTCCGGCTTTGGCAGGTCCGGACTCCTCTATGACGACACCTCGGCGTCGCCCGCTTCATGAGTCGGAGAGGCGGGTGGGGTCTCGCTCTCCATCATCTCCGGAGGAAGGTCCCCCGAAGACGAACCCTGTTGAGAAGAGCTGCTAGCCGGACTGCAAAAAGTCGAATCCTGGTTATTGATCTAGGAGAAACGCGGTACCTTCAAATTGTAGATTGACTTACAGCTTGATGGAGGGCTGGCCCGTTGGTGGGCATGACACGGTGAGGGTGCCCGTCGAGGCAGGGCCCCCTGGGGATACCTTTTTCCCTGGCTTGGGCATCTTCGCCTCCAAGTCTTCGGAGGCAGCCCTCTTCTCCCCACATGGGGAGGAGGCCTTAGTCTCCCTTTCCTGACTATCCTCCTCGGGGGAGGTAACAATTCCCCTGGTTCAGATGCGTAGCGTGTGGAGTTCGGTTTCTTCGTTCTTCTCCTTGTCCTTCCCTGAGGGCATTCTGCTGAGTACCCGGTCAAGCATCTTGGCCATGGTGGGACCAGGCAAGCCTTCGGGAAGTGGCGTCGGACACCTGATTCTCTTCACCTTGCTAAGCCATTCCTGGCCATGGATGATTTTCAGAATAAACAATTATGACAGATACAAAACAAGGTGTCCGGTATCAAGGTTACTTACTTGGGTATCTGGGCGATTGCAGCTTAGGCCCGCATCCTCGGTGGTGTCCGAACACTCTATTTTTGGTCCGAAGAATAATTTGCACATCCCTTTGAGTTTCAAACCGAAGAAGTGCTTAACAGTCCGTGGACCCTCTGGATCAAAACTCCCACATCCGGAGAGGCCGGCGTTGACACGGCAACATCCGTCGGATTAACATCACTTGCATTATGCTAACAAGATTTATGTCCCTCTCAAGAAGCTCCCGGATACGGCTCTGCAGTACTAGTACATCGCCAGCAGGCCCCCAATTCCATCCTACATCAGTCCAAGACGCTAGTTGTGACAGAGGGCCTGAGGGGAACTCAGGGGCGGCCACCCACTTTGTGCCTCTGGGAGCCGTGACATAAAACCACCTCCGTTGCCATACATCGGATACTTCTGGGAAAGAACCCTCTAGCCATGGGGCATTGGCGTTCTTTCTTATTACGGCACCTCCGCACTCCGCATGTTGCCCCTCGACCATCTTCGGCTTCACATTGAAGGTCTTAAGCCATAAGCCAAAGTGTGGGGTGACATGGAGGAAGGCCTCACACACTATAATGAACGACGAGATATGGAGGATGGCATCCGGAGCCAGATCATGAAAATCCAACCCATAATAAAACATGAGCCCCCTCACAAAAGGATCGAGGGTTAGGCCCAAACCACAGAGGAAGTGAGGAACAAACACACCACACTCGTTGGGCTCCGGTGTAGGGATGACCTGTCCTGGAGCGGGAAGCCTGTGCCGGATGTCGGTGGTCAGATATCTGACCTCCCTAAGCTTCGCAATGTCTTCCTCTTGGATCGAGGAGGCCACCCACCGGCCTTGAAGGTTGGATCCGGACATATTGGAGGATTTGGGGTGTTTGGGCTTAGGTCTTGGGCATTGGAGCTCGAGGTGCGAAAAGGTGCGAGGGAGGTGGAGAAGAGGCATAGGCCTCGACACCTTTATAAAGGGGATGAATATCAAGAGTCCTCAGCTTGACCGCTTGAGGCTTATCTAAAAACACACGAAGTTATACCAATGGTCATCGTGGGGTCACGAACGTCCATAGTAATGGAAAATCCCGTAATAAGAGGAACACGATCTCTACCTCGACGGGACGTGCCAATAAAACCGCCTCGCAACACGAGTCGAGGTGGGCATGCAACGCCGGTTCGCGTTGGACCAGGCCACGATGCAAGGGCACGACGTACGAAGATGGACAGCGGATCAGATTTATGCTATGTTCCCTACAATGGTATGTGAAGGTCATCTCGCAAATCCGAACACGGTCTAAGTGTTCGATAACTACTTGGGAGTATTCGGAGAAGGAACCTGCCCTGCAATGCCGAAGACAAGACTATGCATCGGACTCATCATCATTGAAGCCTGGTTCGGGGGCTACTGAGGAAGTCTTGGATAAGGGGGTATCCAGACAGTCGGACTATATACATCGTCCGGACTATTGAAGCATGAAGATACAAGACTCAAGACTTCGGCCCGTGTCCGGATGGAACTCTCCTTGGCGTGGAAGGCAAGCTTGGCGATCCGGATATTGTGTTTCCTTCCTTGTAACTGACTCCATGTAAACCCTAGCCCTCTCCGGTGTCTATATAAACCGGAGAGGTTGGTCCTTAGAAGGCCGATCACAATTACAATCATACCATCATAGGCTAGCTCTTAGGGTTTAGCCTCTACGATCTCGTGGTAGATCTACTCTTGTACTACCCATATCTTCAATATTAATCAAGCAGGAAGTAGGGTTTTACCTCCATCGAGAGGGCCTGAACCTGGGTAAACATCTGTGTCCCTTGCTTCTTGTTACCATTAGCCTAGACGCACAGATCGGGACCCCGTACCCGAGATCCGCCGGTTTTGACACCGACAGTAGCCCCGGGCCTTCGTGTTTTTATTTGTTCGCCAACGAGGTGCGGGCTAGTGTTTGGGCTGATATGCCGCTTTGTCCTGGCCATGAGGTGGTCGGTCAGCCGCATCATGTGCTGGTAGTGTAGGCTCTAGTGCCTCGTCCTAGAATTGAGGTAACAACCTGCGCCTCGGGTAACTTTTGGTTGGGCGCTCGAGTCCGTATTCCTCGGCCGCCAGGGCTTCAGTCCATCTGTCAGTGAGCACATCTTGATCAGCTTGAAGCTGCTGCTATTTTTTCTTCAGGCTCTTTGTCGTGCCTATAAGTCGGTGCTTGAAGCGCTCCTGCTCGACGGGATCCTCAGGCACGATAAATTCTTCGTCGCTGAGGCTCACCTCGTCTTCGGAGAGGGGCATGTAATTGTCATCCTCCGAGTCTTCATCCATTGCCTGTTCCTCAGGGCTAGCTTACCCATCCTCCCGTTCATCCTGCTTGAAGCTTGGCTGGGCGGGATTGTTGTTGTCTTCGGCATCATTCAGAGTGTTATTATCTCTTGTGCCGGTATCGTTGTTTTTGCTATGGCGGGGTTTAGAGCGGCGCCGCTGACGTCAGTGCTTAGGTTGCTTCTCGAGAGGATCATCCTCCGTTGCATCCTTTTGATCCTCGCCATAGTTTTCTTTGGGTGTGTCCACCATATATATGTCGTATGATGAGGTGGTTGTCCAGTGCCTTGTGGGCGGTGGTTCCTATTCTTCACCGGCATCGTCGTCTATACCGTTGATGTCTTCGGAGTCCAAATCAAGCATGTCGGTTAAGTCATCGATAGTGGCTATTAAGTGGGTGGTGGGTGGGTAACGAATTCCTTCGTCGTCCACTTCCCACTCGAGCCGGACATAGTTCGACCAAGAGTCTCCTGACTGGGAGAGAGATTTTAATGAGTTTAGCACATCCCCCAAGGGCGAGTGCTGAAAGATATTCGCAGAGCTGAACTCCATGATCGGTGCCCAGTTAGATCCGATGGGCACGGATGCACGCGGTTCGGAGCCTATGGCCGGAGACGAGTCCGAAATTCCGATGACGCAGACCTCATTGGAAGTGAAATCTGTATTCGACTCTATCCGCATTGAGTGTGCGGACTCCATGGCGGGGTCCATCCTCCCATCCTCGGATGGCATGATCTGCACTGGATTTAAGGCCAGGGCAGCTTCGGGTGTGATTTCCTGAACACTATCCGACGGCAGATCTAGGTCATGCTTGTCGCGACTATAGGGTGCACCCGTCATGGGCTCGAACCCGTCGAAGATCAAGTCTCCGTGGATGTCGGCAGTGTAATTCAGGCTTCCAAACCTGACCTGATGGCCAGGGGCATAGCTATTGATCTGCTCCAGATGGCCAAGCGAATTGGTCTGCAGTGCGAAGCCACCGAATACGAATATCTGTCCGGGGAGGAAAACCTCACCCTGGACCACGTCGTTGTAGATGATCAAAGGGGACATCAAGCCTTATGGTGACGACACAATGGAACTCTCAATTAAAGAACCAATGTCGGTCTCAAAACTGGCGGATTTCGGGTAGGGGGTCCCAAACTGTGCGTCTAAGGCTAATGGTAATAGGAGGCGCGGGACACAATGTTTACCCAGGTTCGGTCCCTATCTATGGAGGTAATACCCTACTTCCTCCTTGATTGATCTTGATGATATGAGTATTACAAGAGTTGATCTACCACGAGATCGGAGAGGCTAAACCCTAGAAGCTAGCCTCTGATTCTGATTGTTGTTGTCCTACGGACTAAACCCTTCGGTTTATATAGACACTAGAGGGGGCTAGGGTTATAGAGAGTCGGTTACAGAGAAGGAAATCTACATTTCTGAATTGCCAAGCTTGCCTTCAACGAAAGGAGAGTCCCACTCAGACACGGGATGAAGTCTTCAATCTTGTATCTTCATAGTCCAATAGTCTGGCATAAGCATATAGTCCGGCTGTCCGAGGACCCCCTAATCTAGGACTCCCTCAGAGGTGGCTGTTCAACGCACTGTAGGCAGTGGTTCCTGATCCTCCCCGACATCGTCGTCCATACCGTCGATGTCTTCGGAGTCGTAATCAAGCATGTCGTTTAAGTCGTCGACAGTGGCTATAAAGTGGGTGGTGGGTGGGGCACAAAATTCTTCGTCGTCCGCTTCCCACTCGAGCCAGACATAGTTCGACCGAGAGTTCCCCAATAAGGAGAGGGGTTTTAATGAGCTTTACATGTCGCCAAAAGGCGAGTGCTGTAAGATGTCCGCGGAGGTGAATTCCAAGACTAGTGCCCAATCATGTTCGACGGGCATGGATGCACGCGGTCCGGTACCCATGGCCGGAGACGAGTCCGAGGTTCCGGTGACACAAGCCCAGCTCGATGTTGGGTCTGTGTACGGATCAAGCGCCGCTGAGTCTGCGGCCTCCTAGCGGGGTTAAGCTCCCCGTCTTCGGTTAATGCAGTCCGCTCCAGCTCTAGGGCCAGGGTGGTCACATGTATTATCTCATGCGTGTGGCCCGGTGTCAAATCTAGGTCATGTTCATCGTGGTGGCCGGGGGCAGCCGTCATGGGCTCGAACCTATCGAAGATCAAGTCTCCGCGGATGTCGGCCATTAAATTCAGGCTTCTGAATCTGACCTCACGGCTAGGGCGTAGCTATTGATCTGCTCTAGACGGCCAAGTGAGTTGGCCCGCAGTGCGAAGCTGCCAAATACAAAGATTTGTCCGGGGAGAAAGATCTCTCCCTGGACTGCATTGTTGTAGATTATTGATGGAGCCATCAAGCCTTCTGATGATGACACAGCGGAACTCTCAATGAAAGCACCAATGTCGGTGTCAAAACCGGCGGATCTCGGGTAGGGGGTCCTGAACTGTGCGTCTAAGGATAATGGTAACAGGAGGCGGGGGACACAATGTTTACCCAGGTTCAGGCCCTCTCTATGGATGTAATACCCTACTTCCTTCTTGATTGATCTTGTTCTGGAGGTCAAACAGAGCACGATCCGCACCAGAGTGGTACGGTAATCCTGTTTTGGAGGTCATGTTACTTGACCACGATGAACCTATGAACTATGAAGAAGCTATGATGAGCCCAGATTCTGATAAATGGCTTGAGGCCATGAAATCTAAGATAGGATCCATGTATGAGAACAAAGTGTGGACTTTGGTGGATCTGCCCGATGATCGGCGACCCATAGAGAATAAATGGATCTTCAAGAAGAATACTAACATTGACGGTAACGTCACTGTCTATAAAGCTCGACTTGTTGCAAAAGGTTTCTCACCCGTAGTGATGCTTAAGTCTGTCCGAATCATGTTAGCAATTGCCGCATTTTATGATTATGATATCTGGCAAATGGATGTCAAAACTGCATTCCTTAATGGATTTTTCAAAGAAGAGTTGTATATGATGCAACCAGAAGGTTTTGTCGATCCTAAAGGTGCTAACAAGTGCAAGCTCCACCTATCCATTTATGGACTGGTGCAAGCATCTCGGAGTTGGAATATACGCTTTGATGAGGTGATCAAATCATATGGTTTTATACAGACTTATGGAGAAGCCTATATTTACAAGAAAGTTAGTGGGAGCTCTATAGCATTTCTAATATTATATGTGGATGACATATTGTTGATTGGAAATGATGTATAATATCTGGATAGCATAAAAGGATACTTGAACAAGAGTTTTTCAATGAAAGACCTCGGTGAAGCTGCTTATATATTGGGCATCAAGATCTATAGAGATAGATCAAGACACTTGATAGGACTTTCAAAAAGCACATACCTTGATAAAGTTTTGAATAAGTTCAAAATGGATCACTCAAAGAAAGGGTTCTTGCCTGTGTTGCAAGGTGTGAAGTTGAGTCAGACTCAATGCCCGACCACTACAAAAGATAGAGAGAAAATGAAAGTCATTCCCTATGCCTTAGCCATAGGTTCTATCATGTATGGTATGATGTGTACCAGACCTGATGTGTGCTTTGCTATAAGTTTAGCAGGGAGGTGCCAAAGTAATCTAGGAGTGGATCACTGGACAGCAGTCAAGAACATCCTGAAGTACCTGAAAAGGAATAGGGATATGTTTCTCATTTATGGAGGTTACAAAGAGCTTGTCGTAAGTGGCTACGTCCACGCTAGCTTTGACACTGATCCGGATGACTCTAAGTCACAAACCGGATACATATTTTTATTGAATGGTGGAGCTGTCAGTTGGTGCAATTCCAAGAAGAGCATCGTTGCGAGATCTATGTGTGAAGCGGAGTACATAGATGCTTCGGAAGCAGCAAATGAAGGAGTCTGGATTAAGGAGTTCATATCCGATCTAGATGTAATACCTAGTGCATCGGGTCTAATGAAAATCTTTTGATACAATACTGGAGCAATTGCCTTGGCGAAGGAATCTAGATTTTACAAAAAGACGAAACACATCAAGAGACGCTTCAACTCCATCCGAGATTTGGTCGAGGGAGAGATAGAGATTTGCAAAATACATACGGATCTAAATGTGGCAGACCCGTTGACTAAGCCTCTTCCACGAGCAAAACATGATCAGCGACAAGACTCCATGGGTGTTAGATTCATTATAATGTAATCTAGATTATTGACTCTAGTGCAAGTGGGAGACTGAAGGAAATATGCCCTAGAGGCAATAATAAAGTTGTTATTTTATATTTCCTTATTCATGATTAATGTTTGTTATTCATGCTAGAATTGTATTAACCGGAAACTTGATACATGTGTGAATACATAAACAAAACATCGTGTCCCTAGTATGCCTCTACTAGACTAGCTCGTTCATCAAAGATGGTTAAGTTTCCTAGCCATGGACATGAGTTGTCATTTGGTGAACGGGATCACATCATTAGTGGAATGATGTGATGTACAAGAACCATCCATTAGCTTAGCATAATGATCGTTCAGTTTTATTGCTACTGCTTTCTTCATGTCA
Source organism: Triticum dicoccoides (assembly GCF_002162155.2). Lineage (NCBI taxonomy): Eukaryota > Viridiplantae > Streptophyta > Magnoliopsida > Poales > Poaceae > Triticum > Triticum dicoccoides. The sequence continues at coordinate 240,930,802 of NC_041393.1, forward strand.
AATATATATTCCTCCGACTAAGAGATTATGCAACTCCCAGACACCGGAGGAATGCCTTGTGTGCTATCAAACATCACAACGTAACTGGGTGATTATAAAGATGCTCTACAGGTATCTCCGAAGGTGTTTCTTGGGTTGGCATAGATAGAGATTAGGATTTGTCACTCCGAGTATCAGAGAGGTATCTCTGGGCCCTCTCGGTAATGCACATCATATGAAGCCTTGCAAGCAATGTGACTAATGAGTTAGTTATGGGATGATGCACTACCGAATGAGTAAAGAGACTTGCCTGTAACGAGATTGAACTAGGTATGAAGATACCGACGATCGAATCTCGGGAAAGTAACATACCGATGACAAAGGGAATAACGTATGTTGACATTGCGGTTCAACCGATAAAGATCTTCATAGAATATGTTGGAACCAATATGAGCATACATGTTCCGCTATTGGTTATTGACCAGAGAGGTGTCTCGGTCATGTCTACATAGTTCTCAAACCCGTAGGGTCCACACGCTTAACGTTCCATGACGAGATGTATTATATGAGTTATGTGTTATGGTGACTGAAGGTTGCTCGAAGTCCCGGATGAGATCAAGGACATGATGAGGAGTCTCGAAATAGTGGAGAGGTAAAGATTGATATATTTGAAGGTTATATTAGGACACCAGAATGGTTCCGGAGTGGTTCGGGTATTTTTCGGAGTACCGAGGGGTTACCGGAACCCCCAGGGAGAAGTACTGGGCCTCATGGGCCATAGGGGAGAGGAGGAGGCAGGCCACAGGAGGTGGCGCCCCCCATGGTGAGTCCGAATTGGACTACGGGAGGGGCCGCGACCCCCCTTTCCTTCTCCCCCTCTCTCTCCCTTCCCCCTTTTTCCCCTCTGGAAAGGAAGTGGAGTCTGAATTGGACTGGGAGTCCTAGTAGGACTTCCCCCCTTGGGGGCGCGCCCTGGCCGGCCCTCTCCCCTCTCCCTCCTTTATATACGGGGGCAAGGGGGCACCCCAAAGCACATCAATTGTTTTGTATCCGTGTGCGGTGCCCCCCTCCACCGTTTACTACTCCGGTCATATTGTCGTAGTGCTTAGGCGAAGCCCTGCGCGGATCACATCACCATCACCGTCACCACGCCATCGTGCTGACGGAACTCACATCCTTTGTACCTATACTGGATCAAGAGTTCGAGGGACGTCATTGTCTCATCGAGCTAAACGTGTGCAGAACTCGGAGGTGTCGTACGTTCGGAAATTGATCGGTTGATTTGAGAAGATGTTCGACTACATCAACCGCATTAAGTTAACGCTTCCGCTTTCGGTCTACGAGGGTATGTGGACACACTCTCCCTGTCTCATTGCTATGCATATCCTAGATAAATCTTGCGTGAGCATAGGAATTTTTTTGAAATTGCATGCTACGTTTCCCAACACAAAGTAAGGGGGAGAAGGGGCGGAGTTGAAGGAAATGGGACTGGGGGTGGATTGGGTGGGGCGGGGGTGTCAGAGGCATACGTTTTGGGTGTCCGGACTCCCACAAACCTTCCAAACTTTTTTCTTCAATTTACGAGCGAAATCACGTCCGGACCGCCCCGCAGACCGGTACAGGTCGACGTTGGATGGCTTTCGCATTCTGGACAACGCGGTCCGGACGGTTGCGGGAGGTTTACGGGTCCGCCTTGAAGATGCCCTTAATTCCCATCATGTGTGTTTCTGTGATGGCCATGTGGACACTATATACTCAGCCTTTTGTTTCTTGGCACATGGAGTTCCACGGTTCATGGTAATCCTCCATTTCCAAAAAATAGACATATTAGGGTTTGCTTGAAACACATGAATTTCACGGCAAATTTTGCGTTGTCCGTAAGATGTTCTTGCGTATCTAGGTAGCTACTAGCTAGATAAAAAGCAACTCCAGCCTAATTCGATCGAATTCTGCATATTTTGATAAAGGGCACTTTTATTAACTCAAAATGTAGCATAAAGCAGATACAAAGCATGATAAGTAACACCTGGCATGTGCATAACCAAGATGCACACAGCCAAACACCAAGAGTCTGACAAAAATAAATAAAAATAAACGAGAAACCGACATATCGGCAACAGTAGAGTCATATAGGACCAACACTCTGCCTATGTCGAAGAAGGTGGTGGGCCGATCCGGAGATTATGCTGCTACCCATGTTGGGTAAAAATCTACTTGGTCACCCGCTCCAACCGCGTACACACCACCTTCAACAGCGGTTGGTACTTCGTTCGTTGTAGCATAGACCACATACGAAGCGAGTGCGTACATCGGAAAATAACCTGCAAAGCAGAAGAGTTTATGTTATTAAAAACCAAATTATTTCTACATAGCCAAAGCGACCACAATAAGGCATACGCTCCCACCCTCAATAACGTCTTGACCCTATTTGAAATACCATCCAACGAATGACCAAAAATATTGGCAACACTTGTGGGCAGATATAAATTGGACACTTTTTCAATGATTGACCATATAGAACACACCAGCTTGCACTGGAAAATGAGGTGTTTGATTGTCTCATCGTGAGTACAAAAGCTACACTTCTTACTTCCTTGCCAATTGTGGAATTCTCAAATTATTACATTCATCCATCCGTATGGAGCAGATATTCGAGCATAAAATCTTAATTTACAAGGTGTCAACCCACGTATTCATTTCCTAAGATGGAAGGTGCATGCATGCATGGACGTCGTCGTCTATATCTACTTTACAAAGGAAAAGGGGAAAGAAAAAGCTAATGCAAAATTAAATCGGGTGTTGTGCATGTTGTTGTTCACTGGAATATATTTTGGATTTAAAAAAAGGAGGATAGACCCCGGCCTCAGCATCTGAACGATGCATGCGGTCGTATTATTAACTATTCACAGAGGCTATACAAATTAATACATCAGTCAGTCTGAAGTCACCATCTAGGCAACACCTGTTGCCACTCTTATCCCATTGGTGTGCCGTATATCCGGACCTAATACCAAACAGACATCACACCAACCCTAACATCTAAAGCCAGATGCCCTAGGCCAGCCACACATCGGGACTGGGTCCCATACCGGACCGATGCATTTCCTGGAGGCTGCCACCGCCATCTTCCAACAGTCCTTGTCCAGAGTAGCAGCTGAACAATCGACCTTGCCTGGCTGTGGTCGACGCAACCACGATGCCAGAAAACTCCACCATCCTCCACGTATCCGTCCACACGCGCCCGTTGCCGAACCTCCGCAGCACCATGCCACCGGGATCCGCCGTCGGCCTTGCGGTGGATGAGACACCGCTCTTCCGCTTTTCCCATCCAACAAGCACTGCTCCAAAACGATGCCCTCAGGAGGGACAACGACATCAAAGGTACCATCATCGTCGGATCCGGTAGATCCAGATCTAGGGTTTCCCTCGGAGCATCATGAGTGGGGTGCCATGACCTGTAACAACGATGCCTCGAGAAGGGAACGACGTCATAGATGCCGCCATCGTCCTCCATGACCGAAGTCGGCGTGATTTTCACCGGAAGTCGCGTCGCCCCAACCTCGCAGCTGGCTGGAACCGAAGGGAGGGCCACCGTTGGCACACCGGTAGGAGCCTCCAGCCACCCCTCACCGTTCCTCATCGCGCCACCGGCCGGCCAAGGCCATACCGAGATGGATCTGGACAGGACGTCAGATCCACAGCCATCAGAGCCACCCATGCGCCCGCGGCCGCCACATAGTCGTCCATGTAGGTTCCCATCACCGCCGCTCAGCAGGGGCAGCAGGGGCATCGCCCTAACTGCCGCCCCCGGCCTCCCCACATGAGACGCCGCCTCCGCCTCACAGGATCTACCGTGGCGACCACCCGTCCTGGATCTGCGGTACAGGGGCCACCGCCACCACGTGCCTTGCCGGCGGCAGCGGTGGCTAGGGATGGAGGAGCGGGGAGGGGCTGTGGGTGCGGGGTCGGGAGCCCCTGGCGCCGCCCTAGGGGAGGTGATCCGAGGGGGAGGTGTAAGTGCATCTAGTGCCACCCCTATTTGGTTTTGGGAGTATTGACGACAAATGTGGTTGAGGGACTAATGTGTTTGTGAGAATTGCAGGATAACATAGGTAGAAGTCCCTCGTTGATTCAGTTTACCTACCAGAGATGACCCATAAAAATGTAGGAAGACATTGAAGACAATGGTGGTTCGTGAAGACATTCACGTCGAAGATGATGACTTGTGAAGACATTCACTTGAAGACAATGGAGTGCGAAGACATAGTTTCTTTCATAGTTTCATTTTCTTCTTTCTTGAGTCATAGGAACCGCCGTACTGTTAAGTGGGGTCCAAGTGAACAAAGTCAGAAAACTGATGTGATGCTCAAACCAAATCCTATGTCTTCGAGTGAAGACTATGAGAGTAAATCTTATCCAGAGTTGGATGAGTCGGCTTTAATTGCAGCCCAAGTCAAGCTACGCATGTGTTTGAAATCCGACCGTTGGACATGTGTCGGTTCCTTGGTAGTGCATGGTCATTTCAGACATATCATGTCGGGTTGCCTCATGGCTATAATTAGCCCACCCCCTACACCATAAATTAGTTCTGCTCAGAGTTAGTGCACAACTTTTGACATTTGAGAGCAACCCACCTCCGAAGCCTTTGAGAGAGAGAACCCTTCTAAGGAAAAGGCCCAAAACACCAAGACCCAAAGAGTGTTAGGCATCACTGAAGTCTTCCTGTCTGTGTGATCTGAAGACTTATTACACTTGAGGACTGTGTATCCTCCGGCCTGTTAGGCATCACATCTGAGGATCCAAAAGTCATTGTGGATCATCGGTGAACGGAGTCTTTGAAGGTTTGGAAGTATACCTTAAAGACTTAGTAGAGTGATTAGGTGAGGACTAAGTGTCCTTAGCTCAAGGGGAATAAGGTGAAGACACGGTCTTCTGAGTCAAATCTCAGCCTCCCTAACCAGACGTACAGTTGTCACAGCAACTGGAACTGGTCTACCAAATCCATGTCTTTGCCAAGCTACTAGTTCTATCACTTTCCCTTTACTTACTGTTTAGCTTCGTGAAGTCATTGCTTGGTTGTCCCCCTTGGCGTCACTGTGTGAAGACATTCTCTCTGATTGCGTAAATGGCTTCATACTGTCTTCCTTTCCGATCTGTTCTACCTAGCTGCTATTTGTCTTCGTGCTTTCACTGTACTTCTTACTTGACTATGGCTTGTCTACCGTAGTTTATCTTCTGCTGCATATCATATAGGTTCATTCTGTTTGTCTGTCTTCGAAGACTTTGAGTCTTTCGAAGACTTCCATAAAAATCACCTATTCACGCCCCCCTCTAGTCGATAACTAGCACTTTCAGGAGGGAAGGGGGATGGGCTATGTTTTGAGATCCCGTCTTGTCGCTAAAGGCTCCGTGATGAAATGCAGAGCTCTTCTGAGAATATATTCTGGATTCATGGACAAAAGGATGAAATCCTTGAGGTATGGTTGTTCACTTGTTTGGTTGACTCTTGACACTATAGAATATTTAGTTAGGTAGTAAGAAAAGGTTATTCACTACTAGAATCAACAATGTTTTGATAGAAAGACTGTAAGGGAACCCCCTACAGTATAATTGGTGCAACAAACCCAAATTGCAAGTACCATGCCTTGAACCTGGGTGGGTGGGAAGGCATCAGCCCCTTCCCACCACTAGGCTATGCCTTGAATCAGCAATGTTGCCTAGTGACTAGTTGTTTTCAGAGTTTTTCTAATCGGGCGCTCGACAAAACAACAGAAAGCTTGGTGCAAGGTATGACGAAACTCGGCAAACAAGTATCTTTGACAAGTGTGAAAAAATAACTCTATGAAGAGATAGAACTCGGCAAAGATTGTTCTTTGTAGAGTGCAGGACGGGAAGAACTAAGCAAAGACCTAATCAATAGGCCCCATCTAGTGCAGCTAACGACTCAGTAACGGCAGGCCGTGGTTTGTCTGTGTCGTCTCATGGACACTCGGCAAAAGTTTATCTTTTTTTCTCAAAAATACGGAAAGTGTTTCCCAAACGCAGGCGCTTGGCAAAGATTAGTCCAGGAATTAGCAGCGAGTACCACATGGCTCCTTTTGAAGAGTGTTACACTTGGCAAAATCTCCCACTTGTGTTTTCTTTTGTAGTTTTATTTCCAAAGAGACATGCAATAGATAGATATGGCAATTCACCATAAACGATTATTTAGATATGACAAATTTTTTAACTAAAATAACCATTGCATCTAGGGTATTCACATACATGATTCTTCAGATATGACAATAGATGGATATAACAAGTCTTACAACCAAAATATAACAACTTCCTACATGAGAAGTAGGGTATCCGAGGGAGTCCTGGATTAAGGGGTCCTCAGACGGCCGGACTATTAACATGGGCCGGACTATTGGGCTATGAAGATAGAATACAGAAGACTTCTTCCCGTGTCCGGATGGGACTCTCCTTTGCGTGGATGGCAAGCTTGGTAATTCAGATGTGTAGATTCCTTTCTCTGTAACCGACTTTGTATAAGCCTAGTCCCCTCCGGTGTCTATATAAACCGGAGGGTTTAGTCCATAGGGCAGAATCATAATCACATAGGCTAGACTTCTTGGGTTTTAGCCACTATGATCTCGTGGTAGATCAACTCTTCTAGTACTCATATTCATCAAGATCAATCAAGAAGGAAGTAGGGTATTACCTCCATAGACAGGGCCCGAACCTGGGTAAACATTGTGCCCCTGTCTCCTGTTACCATCAACCTTAGATGCACAGTTTGGGACCCCCTACCCGAGATCCGCCGGTTTTGACACCAACATTGGTGCTTTCATTGAGAGTTCTATTGTGACGTTGAAGATAGGATTGATGGATCACCTTGTTATCAAGGACAATATGACCTCCGGAGGTGCACTGGCCTCAGGCCAAACCATCCGGCTGGGCGGTTTCACCATGACCGCCCGTTTTGCCGTTGGGACGATGATGACTTCTCGGGTCATCAAAAATCGCATCTGTGTCAACTCCAAATACTGCAAACATATGGATCCAACGGAGTTGTCATCTTTAAACGAACTCCTGGATCGCATCGCCGCCTTGGGGCTTGCTACAGACTACGATCGGATTTGGCTTAAACCCGATCAGAGAGAAATTGAATCTCCGCCGATCACCCATCAGATAGCGATAGTGGAGGAGCAACACAACAACTCTTCCTCTATATTGAGGACGAACTATGTTTGGATTTCCGAGCCCACAGAACCAGATATCCGTCCGCGGGAAGATGAGCCCCGTAGTCCGAACCTAGAGTCGGACTGTGGACCTGAAAAATCGGTTGATATCCCGGAGCCCGAACTATTAAGCTCGGAGGTTTCTCAAACTCCGGATGCCAAATTGGGTCAGGGTTTGGACTTAAATCCACCCACCCACCCAGATACATGCGATCTTATGCACATCAGACATGAGTCTCAAGAATCGGTCCATCACTTTTGGGCCAGATTCCTCCTTGTCAAGCAAAAGATCAAAGACTGCCGCGATGAAGACGCAATCTCATTATTCTGCAACAATTGCACAGACGAGGGAATTCTCAATGCCATCAACCTCCGTCACGTATTACACTTTGCTGACTTGGCAACCATAGTACAGAAATATTGCACAATGGAAAGCGCCTAGAAAACTCAGGCAACTTCTTGGGAGCCACCGGTTTCCACTCAACCCCTCGTCTGGGCAAAAAGGAGGCACCCTCGTCAGTCGCCTGGTCTAATAGTAAAGAAATAGAAACCCATTACGGGGCACAGAACCGTTCTGGAGGGATGGCTCAATAGGCCATGCAAAATACACACAACACCGGATACCGTACCAACCCACAGCCTTAGAGCATGTTGGACACTCCTGCAAGTGGCCAAGAGCGGTGAGGATCTCCTCACCAAAAATACCACAGAGCAACACCCCACGGAAGACGACGACCTTAGAGTATTGATAGTCTTCGAGACTTTCGCCTCAAACAATAGGTGCAAAAGGGCACTCCCCGGCCTCGCTGAAGTCTGCCAAGTCGCAGCAATAAACCCCTGGAACGACATGGACACAACTTTCAATGCCAGTGATGAACCAAAACTCAGGACAGTCGGGGCACCAGCCGCATTGGTCCTCAGTCCAATCATGGACGGCTTTCGGCTTACCAAAGTGCTCATGGATGGCGGCAGCAGACTAAACCTCATTTACGAGGAGACTCCAAACAAAATGGAAATAGACAGGAGCCGCATTGAGCAAAGTCGCATGACCTTCCGAGGAATCATTCCCAGTCGGGAGGCGAGATGCGCGGGAAAAATCACACTCAATGTGGTATTGGGCACGCCGGAGAATTATTGGTCCGAAGAGATAACCTTTCAAGTGGCCCCTTTCAACAGTGGATATCACGCCTTATTAGGGCGAGATGCATTTGCAAGCTTCCAAGATATACCCCATTACAGGTACATGAAGCTCAAGATGCCCGGGCCCAATGGTATTATCACTCTTTCCAGTGATCCGGACATAGCACTCCGCGCTGAGTACAAAACCGCAGCCCTGGCCCTCGAGGCGTTGTCTGAAGCCCTCGTGGCCGAAGAATTAATCGTGTTGCACTCCACGGTGGATAGGGACGACGTGATCCTAGACAAGCGACCCAAATCCACCTCCTTTAAACCAACAGACGAAATAGTCAAATTCCAAGTCCACCTGTCGGAGCCCAAGAAGACAACATCCATCAGGGCACAGCTGGACCCAACGGTTGATGCCGCACTACGAGCGTTCCTACGTGAAAATTGGGACATATTCGCCTGGAACCCTTCTGATATGCCAGGGATCCCATGCAGGCTAGCCGAACACAGCCTCAATATATTAAATAAGCCGATCAAGCAAACACTACGGTGCTTTTTTCAGAACCCAAACGAACAACTATGGGGGAGGATCTAGCCAAGTTACTCGAGGCCAGATTCATCAGAGAAATAAAACACCCGGACTGGCTAGCAAACCTGGTGATGGTACCAAAGAAGGATAAATCCTGGTGCCTATGTGCTGATTTCAAAGACCTCAACAAGGCATGCCCTAAGGATCCCTTCCACCTCCCCCGCATCGACCAGATTATCGATGCTATCGCAGGACACGACTCACTGTGTTTCCTGGACGCATACTCCGGATATCATCAAATCAAGATGAAGGAGTCCGATCAAGCTGCAACAACATTTATTACCCCATATGGGCCTTTCTGCTTCAACACTATGCCCTTCGGGCTCAAAAATGCCGGTGCCACCTACCAACGCATGATTCAAACATGCCTAGAGAAACAAATCGGAAAGACAGTTGAAGCATATGTGGATGATGTAGTCATCAAAACTAGGCACGTCGAGTCATTAATAGATGATCTGCATCTCACATTCGATAACCTCCGTACATATGACATCAAGCTTAATCCGGAAAAGTGTGTTTTCGGCATTCCCCTTGAAAATTGCTAGGCTTCATCGTTTCCAATAGGGGAATTGAGGCAAACCCAGCTAAAATTTGAGCTTTGTCATAGTTGGCTACGCCAATAGACCTTAAACAAGTCCAAAAACTATCCGGATGTGTGGCAGCTTTAAGCTGCTTTATCTCCAGACTAGGAGAAAAGGCGTTTCCACTCTATCGCCTTCTCCGACGCACCGATCACCTCGAGTGGATGGACGCGGCAACGGCCGGACTGGAAGAAATAAAGGCTCTTCTAGCAAGCAACCCAATCCTGGCCGCACCAAACGTCAGTGAACCCATGTTATTATACATATCAGCCACACACCAAGTCGTAAGTGCAGTGCTTGTTGTCGAACAAAAGGAGGACGAACACAAATTGCCGATGCAGAAGCCGTTATACTACATATCCATTGTCCTCACACCATGCAAATCCCGGTACCCTCATTACCAAAAAATAGCATACACGGTCTTCATGGCTCACGGAAGCTACGACACTACTTTCAAGAGTGCTCAATAACGGTGGCCTCCGAGGTACCACTCAATGACATAATAAACAACTACGATGCCACGGGCCGGATTGCCAAGTGGGCCATCGAGCTCCTCCCATTCGACATAACGTACGAACTGCTCCAGGCCTTCAAATTCCAAGTACTGGCCGAGTTCATCACCGAATGGACATAGGCCGAACTCCCTAAAGAGTAAGGCACATATTCCAACTTGGTCATGCACTTCGACGGCTCCAAAATGCTGGCGGGCTTAGGAGTAGGCGTTGTCCTAACATCCCCTACTGGAGATACAGTTCAGTACGTACTCCAAATATTATACACGAACTCCAACAATGTAGCCGAATACGAGGCCTTATTGCATGGTCTTCAGATGTCTGCCTCCATGGGCATACAATGCCTAGAAGTACGCGGAGATTCAAACCTCGTAATATCTCAAATAAATGGAGCTTTTGATGCCAAAGATCCAAAGATGGCCGCTGACCATAATGCCGTTCTCAAAATGTCGGCTCGGTTCAAGGGGCTCGAGTCTCACCATGTGGCTCGAGAAATTTATCAAGCGGCGGATGTCCTTGCTCGCATCAGTGAGGGAGTCATAGATTAAGGGGTCCTCGGACAGCCGGACTATATGCTTATGCCGGACTGTTGGACTATGACGATACAAGATTGAAGACTTCATCCCGTGTCCGGGTGGGACTCTCCTTTGCGTGGAAGGCAAGCCTGGAAATTCGGATATGTAGATTCCCTTCTCTGTAACCGACTCTGTGTAACCCTAGCCCCCTCCGGTGTCTATATAAACCGAAGGGTTTAGTCCGTAGGACAACAACAATCAGAATCATAGGCTAGCTTCTAGGGTTTAGCCTCTATGATCTCGTGGTAGATCAACTCTTGTAATACTCATATCATCAGGATCAATCAAGCAGGAAGTAGGGTATTACCTCCATAGAGAGGGCCCGAACCTGGGTAAACATAGTGTCCCCCCGCCTCTTGTTACCATTAGCCTTAGACGCACAGTTCGGGACCCCCTACCTAAGATCCGCCGGTTTTGTCACCGACATTGGTACTTTCATTGAGATTTCCACTGTGTCGTCACAATAAGTCTTGATGGCTCCTTCAATCATCTACAACGATGCAGTCCAGGGTGAGGTTTTCCTCCCCGGACAAATCTTCATATTCGGCGGCTTCGCACTGCGGGCCAACTCGCTTGGCCATCTAGAGCAGAGCGATAGCTATGCCCTATCCATCAGGTCAGGTTTGGAAGCCTGAACTACACTGCCGACATCCGTAGAGATTTGATCTTTCATGGATTCGAGCCCATGACAGGTACACCCTACAGACGCGATGAGCATGACCTAGATCTGCCATCAGACGGTGTTCAGGAGATCACACCTGCAGCTGCCCTGGCTTTAAATCTAGTGCAGATCATGCCATCCGAGGACGGGAGGATGGACCCCGCCACGGAAGCCGCACACTCAACAGCGATAGAGCCGAACACAGATTTGACTTCCAATGAGGTATGTGTCATCGGTCCCTCAAAATCGTTTCCGGCCATAGGCTCCAAACCGCGTGCATCCGTGCCCATCGGATCTAACTAGGCACCGATTATAGAGTTTAGCTTCGCGGATATCTTTCAGCACTCGCCCTTGGGCGATGCGCTAAACTCATTAAAATCTCTCTCCTTGTTAGGAGATTCTTGGCCGAATTATGTTCGGCTCGATTGGGAAGCGGACGACGAAGGAATTTGTTACCCACCCACCACCCACTTAGTAGCCACTGTCGACGACTTAACCGATAGGCTTGATTTCGACTCCGAAGACATTGACGGTATGGACAAGGAAGCCGGAGAAGAACAGGAACCACCGCCCACAGGATGCTAGACAGACACCTCATCGTACAACATATATATGGTGGACGCACCCAAAGAAAACAATGGCGAGGATCAGAAGGATGCACGACTCCTGAGAAGCAGCCAAAGCACCGATGTCAGCGGCGCCGCTCTAAACCCCACATAGCAAAAACAGCAATACCAGTACAAGAAAGAATAACACCCCGGACGATGCCGAAGACAACGAAGACCCCACAGACCCAGAAATGGAGCAGGGCGAGCAAGGAGGCGGCAAAAAAAGTCCGGGGCCGCTGTCCGATCACTTCGATGCCGAAGGCAAAACTTATAAACATGTCTCCGGAGAGGAGAACAGTCCGGACGACGATGCACGCATCATCCCGGAAAAACACTTGGAACAAGAGCACCTCCACAAGAGACTTATCGCCACCGCGAGGAGCTTGAAGAAGCAAAAGCAACGGCTCAAAGCGGCGCATGACACACTCAACTACAGATGGAACGAAGTGCTCGATACTGAGGAAAGATACGGCGGTGATCGCCAGACAACGAGCTACCAAAAACGTAAGCTGCTGCCCGAATTCGACGACGAGGCTATCACGCCCATTCCGGCAAAAAAACAATACGGTTGATCTGCCAGACCAGCCACCTCGCGGCCGAGACAAAGCGGTTAATGATGTCGCACACAAATCAAAACCCCATCAAGGAAGGGAGGTCGGAGCCAAGTACCAGAAACACGATCTACGTGAGCACCTGGACAAAAGAGCTGGCATAACCAGGTCCATCTATGGATCTAGGAAACGTGTTCCTATGCAGGATCACGGCTACCAAACCAACCTGATCGACTACTAGTTCGGAATCAACATCGAACACTACAGCCGCCGGACCCATGCCACGACAAAGCCAAATACAGGGGCACCGCACACCCCCTATGCTTCACCAATGAGGTGCTGGATCATGAATTTCCAGAGGGGTTTAAACCCGTAAACATCGTGGCATATGATGGAATGACAGACCCTGCAGTCTGGATTGAGAACTTTATTCTTCACATCCATATGGCTCGCGGAGACGATCTCCACGCCATAAAAAACCTGCCCCTCAAGTTGAAAGGACCAGCTTGGCACTAGTTGAAAAGCCTCCCCAAAAATTCCATTGGAAGATGGGAGGAACTCGAGGACGCTTTCAGGGCTAATTTTCAAGGGACCTATGTCCGACCTCCGGATGCAGACGATTTAAATCACATAATCCAAAAACCCGGTGAGTCAGCCCGTAAGCTTTGGAACAGATTTCTCACCAAGAAGAACCAAATCGTCAACTGTCTGGATGTCGAAGCCCTAGCAGGTTTCAAACATAGTATCTGGGACGAATGGCTTGCCAGACACCTCAGCCAGGAAAAGCCAAGGACAATTGCAGCCCTAACAACTCTTATGACCCGCTTTTGCATGGGCGAGGATAGTTGCTTGGCCCGCAGCAGCACCAGCGATCCAGGCACATCCAAAATCAGGGTTGGCAATGGAAAACCACGACAGATAAAAATAAATGTCGAAATAATGAAGACAGCCCAGACAATACAGCGGTAAACGCCAGATTCAGGGGCTCTAGACCCGGTCAACGGAAAAAGCCATATAAAGGCAGTTGAGATGGTTCATCCAGCCTAAATAAAATCCTAGACAGGTCCTGTCAGATTCATGGCACCCCCGAGAAACCTGCGAATCACACCAACAGAGAATGCTGGTCTTCAAGCAGACCGACAAGCTAAACATTGAACACAAAGGGAGAGCCGCTAAGTGAACATGAGGATGAACCTCGCCAGCCGAACACTGGGGGACAAAAAAAATTTCCACCAGAGGTCAAAACAATGAACATGATTTATGCCACCCACATCCCAAAGAGGAAGCGCAAACGCGCACTCCGAGACATATATGTTGTAGAGCCCGTCGCCCCCAAATTCAACCCATGGTCGGCCGGCCCAATCACTTTTGATCGCAGGGACCATCCGACTAGTATCCGTCATGGGGGTTCGGCTACCTTGGTGCTCGACCCAATAATCGACGGATACCATCTAACCTGAGTCCTAATGGACGGCGGCAGTAGGCTTAATCTGATATATTAGGACACTGTCCACAAGATGGGGATAGACTCATCAAGAATCAACCAAAGCAGTACTACCTTTAAAGGAGTAATACCAGGCGTAGAGGCCCGTTGCACGGGCTCTTTAACATTGGAGGTTGTATTCGGTTCTTCCAACAAATTTCGAAGCGAAGAACTAATCTTTGACATTGCTCCATTTTGAAGAGGCTATCATGCACTACTCGGAAGAACAACCTTCGCTCGTTTCAATGCAGTAGCGCATTACGCTTATCTCAAACTCAAGATGCCTGGTCCAAGTGGCGTCAGCACAATCAGCGGAAACACAGAGCGTTCTCTTCATATGGAAGAATACGTGGCGGCTCTAGCAGCCGAATCACTGAATGGCCTTTCCAACCCGAGCAACTAACCGGTTTTCGAGACCACGGACACGGCTAGACGTGTTCGGCGCACACCTAGTTGTAGCAGCCCAGGTAAACCTTAGCTTGATTAACGGCTATGCCCCCATATGTGGTGTGGGGGGCTGCCCGCATGTAAAAGGTCCATAGTTCGGCTTGACCCTATTTACACTCAAGAGATGGAATTTTCACGGTTCAGTAAGATCAACCGACTTTACGCACGGTCACACCAGATTCTTTCACCTGGGTTTTTGTTTTTTTATAGATGACCATTGAGGGAGTACTGGATTAAGGGGTCCTCGGACAGCCGGACTATATACTTTGGCCGGACTGTTAGACTATGAAGATACAAGATTGAAGACTTCGTCCGGTGTCCGGATGGGACTCTCCTTTGCGTGGAAGGCAAGCTTGGCAATTCGGATATGTAGATTTCCTTCTCTGTAACCAACTCTGTGTAACCTTAGCCTCCTTTGGTGTCTAAATAAACCGGAGGGTTTAGTCCGTAGGACAACAACAATCATAATCATAGGCTAGCTTCTAGGGTTTAGCCTCTACAATCTCATGGTAGATCAACTCTTGTAATACTCATATCATATAGATCAATCAAGCAGGAAGTAGGGTATTACCTCCATCGAGAGGGCCCGAACCTGGGTAAAACATCATGTCCCCTGCCTCCTATTACCATTAGCCTTAGACGCACAGTTCGGGACCCCCTACCCGAGATCCGCCGGTTTTGACACCAACATTGGTGCTTTCATTGAGAGTTCCACTGTGCCTTCGCGACAAGGCTTGATGGCTCCTTCAATCATCTTCAATGACATGGTCCAGGGGGAGGTTTTCCTTCCCGGACAGATCTTCGTATTTGGCGGCTTCGTACTGCTGGCCAACTCGCTTGGCCACGTGGAGCAGATCGATAGCTACGCCCCTGGCCACCAGGTGAGGTTTGCAAGCCTGAACTATATTGCCGACATTCGCGAAGAATTGATCTTCGACGGATTCGAGCCAATGTCAGGTACGCCGAACAGTCGTGATGAGCATGACTTAGATCTGCCATCAGACAGTGTTCAGGAGATCGCACCTACGGTGGCTCCGAGAATCAATCAGGTGTAGATCGCGCCTTCCGAGGACAGGTGGATGGACCACGCCACGGAGGCCGCACACTCATCGGCATTGGAGTCGAACACTGATCCCACCCCCTGTGAGGGTGGTGTCATCGGACCCTCGGACTCGTCTCCGGTTACAGGATCCAAACTGCGTACGTCCGTGCCTATCGAATCTGATTGGGCACGGGTCATGGAGTTCACCACCGCGGATATTTTTCAGCACTCGCCCTTGCGTGATGTGCTAAATTCATTAAGGCCTCTTTCCTTGTCGGGAGATTCTTGGCCGAAATATGTCCGGCTCGAGTGGGAAGCGGATGACGAATAAATTCGTTACCCACCCACCACCCACTTAAAAGCCACCATCGATGACTTGACCGACGTGCTTGACTTCAACTCCCAAGACATCACCGGTATGGACGACGATGCAGGAGAAGAACAGGAACCACCGCCTATAGGGCGCTGGATAGCCACCTCATCATATGATATATATATATGGTGGACACCCCCAAAGAAAGTAATGGCAACGAGGCAACGGAAGATAACCCCTTGGCGAAGCAATCTAGGCACCGGCGTCATAGGCGCCGCTCCAAGCCCCGCCATAGCAAAAATAGTGCTACCGGCACAAGAGATAACAATCTAGATGGTGCCAAAGACAAAAACAATCCTACCCAGCCAGGCGTCGAGCAGGCCGAGCAAGAGGATGGGCAAGCTAGCCCCAAGGAACATGCAACAGATGGAGAATCAGAGGACGATAATTACATGCCTCTCTCCGAAGACGAAGTGAGCCTTGGCAATGAAGAATTCATCATGCCTGAGGATCCCGTCGAGCAGGAGCGCTTCAAGCGTCAGCTTATAGCCACTGCAAAAAGCTTGAAGAAAAAGCAGCAACAGCTTCAAGCTGATCAAGATCTTCTAACTGATAGATGGACCGAGGTCCTGACTGCCAAGGAATACGGACTCGAGCGCCCTACCAAAAGTTAGCTAAAGTGCAGGTTGCTACCTCAACTCGAGGAGGAGGCGTCAAAACCTACACTACTAGCGCATGATGTGGCGGACCGGCCACCCCGTGGCCGAGACAAAGCGGCGTACCAGCCCAAAGTCCAGACTGCACCCTGTTGCCAATCAAACGATAATACTAAGGCCCAGGGCTACACGAAGGACCTGCCAGATGTATTGGAAAACAAAGCAGGACAGTCAAGATCGATCTACGAATCACGGGGGTGCGCCACAACACGTGACGATGACCGTCACGCCGGATACAATAAACCAAAGTCCGGCCAGGCCCAATACAACAGAGCAGACTCACTTGAACTACGTTGGGATGTAGCCCGGCATAGAGGCGTCGCACACCGCCTATGCTTCACAGATGAAGTAATGGATCATGAATTCCCAGAAGGGTTTAAACCCGTAAACATTGAATCATATGATGGCACAACAGACCCCGCGGTATGGATTGAGGGTTTTCTCCTACACATTCACATGGCCCGCGGCGACGACCTACATGCAATCAAGTACCTACCACTTAAGCTCAAAGGACCAGCCCGACATTGGCTGAATAGCCTGCCAGCAAGCTCCATTGGCAGTTGGGAGAACCTGGAAGACGCATTTTTTGACAACTTCCAGGGCACTTACGTGCGACCACCGGATGCTGATGACTTAAGTCACATAACCCAACAGCCCGGAGAGTCAGCCAGAAAATTCTGGACTCGGTTCCTAACTAAAAAGAACCAAATCATCGACCATCCGGATGCCGAAGCCTTAGGAGCCTTCAAGCATAACATCCATGACGAATGGCTCGCCCGACACCTCGACCAAGAGAAGCCAAAGTCCATGGCAGCCCTCACGACACTCATGACCTGCTTTTGTGCGGGTGAGGTCAGTTGGTTGGCTCGTAGCAACATCACACCAAAAAAAACCGACGATTCAGACGTCAGAGATAGCAACGGCAAGCCACGACGCAATAGACACAAGCGTCACAACAATGGCGACAATGCCGAAGACACGACAGTTAATGCCGAATTCAGAGGCTTGAAATTCGGACAGCGGAAAAAGCCATTCAAAAGAAACAGTCCGGGCTCGTCCAGTCTGGACCGCATACTCGATCGCTCATGTCAAATTCACGACACCCCCGATTAACCAGCCAACCACACCAACAGGGAATGCTGGGTGTTTAAATAGGCCAGCAAGTTGAATGCCAAAAACAAGGAAAAGGGGCTGCATAGCGATGACGACGAGAAGCCCCGGCCGCCGAACACAGGTGGACAGAAGAAATTTCCTCCCCAGGTGAAAATGGTGAATATGATATACGCAAACCACATTCCGAAGCGGGAACGGAAGCGTGCACTAAGGGACATCTATGCGATGGAGCCAGTCGCCCCAAAGTTCAACCCATGGTCCACTTGTCCGATCATTTTCGATCGCAGGGACCATCCTACCAGTATCCGTCATGGCGGTTCGGCCGCACTGGTCCTTGACCCCATCATCGACGGATTCCACCTCACACGAGTCCTCATGGACGGTGGCAGCAGCCTGAACCTGCTCTATCAAGATACAGTGCACAAAATGGGCATCGACCCCTCAAGGATCAAGCCCACAAAAACCACCTTCAAGGGTGTCATACCCGGTGTGGAGGCCTGTTGCATGGGCTCAATCACAGGGGAAGTGGTCTTCGGATCTCTGGACAATTTCCGAAGCGAGGAGTTAATCTTCAACATCGTCCCCTTCCGCAGTGGCTACCATGCACTGCTCAGACGAACCGCATTTGCCAAATTCAATGCGATACCGCATTATGCATACCTCAAGCTCAAAATCAAGACCTCGCGAGGTTATAACAGTTAATGGAAACACAGAGTGCTCGCTCCGAACGGAGGAGCGCACGATGGCCCTCGCGACAGAAGTACAAAACAACCTTCTTAGGCAAATAGCCCATTCGGCGATAAAGAACATGGACACCGTCAAGCGAGTCTGGAGTACCCCGCAATAGGATCACCCAGCACGTTCAGAGCTCGACTAGCAATTCGGCCTCCGTCCTAGTCCCAGACAAGCGGCGAAATTTGTGCCGCGCGTACACAATTACGCACTTAAAATACCATGGGCATAGGCGGAGGCACGACTATGACACGGTCCACAATGTGGTTCGACCGCCCCAGGACCCACGCATCTTTGCACACCTTTTTATTTCAGGTCCTCATCTTCGGGAGGTTCCTCCGATAGACAGACTATCGGACACATAGCGGGACGGACACACCAAGAATACAAGAAGCTGGGGTGTCCAAGGGAATCCTCAGGTGGTCTCTGATAACGATCGTTATACCTGTTTTACATACCCGCATACAGCCCGCTCCTGGCCAGGATGTGCCAAACAGTCCTACTTTGCTTATCGCACTACTTGTATATGTACGCTTTGACGTATCATTTGAATAACAAGGGAAAATAGTGTATAGCATCAGCTTACTATTACTTTTATTTACACCTTTCCTTTACTGCTTATTTATTATACCCATGCATTTTGGCACGACCAGTTTGCCAGGGGCTTCAGTATACCCCATAACATGGCAAGAAAAGTCTGAACACTTTTGACAGTGCGGCACCCCAAACTTATAGCACTATATGCATCAGCTCCGAATCATGTCTTGGGTCAATAGTTGGGTTTGCCCGGCTCCTATGTTTCCGTACCTTATGTTCCGCTATATCGACTAAGGTAGCGCAGGGAGAACTACTGTGATTGTGTCCCGGTTCTTCCGGACGAGCACCTCAGTTGAGAAAGCCGAAAACTGATTGTCATGATAAGGCGAGAGCTTATCGCTGTTCGAGAGGTCTCAAATCCTTAAAGATTTTTTCTGCTTCAGGCGAGGAATCGGCCTCGTCCGATTTCGCCATGTATAGCGCCCCAGATCCGGCCTTCTGGATACTAGGGGCTTCACCAAAATTTAAAATTGTAGACTTCTATGGCCAAGTGAGAGCGATAAAGCCGTATAGTCCGATTGCCTTGTTCGCGGCGCTAAACACCTCCTTAAAAGGACCAAAAATTTGGATAAAGAGTGTTCATATTTATCCCGAACACCCCAGTACTAGCTACATGGGGGCAAAAGCCGACGGCTGGCCAACTCTCAAGATTTTATAAATGGCAGCACAGCAGGTAATATTTTAAATTAATAAGCGCCATATAGCGCACAGGAACTGGTTTTCATATTACAGTTTGACATGAGTATATTCATTCAAATATTACATCCTTACTACATTCATCCGCCACAAGGCGGGCACCCTTAATGACATTGTCATAGTACTGTTCGGGGTGGCGATGCTCCTTGCCCTTCGGCGGCCCCTCTGTCACCAGCTTCTCGCTGTCCATCTTCCCCCAATGCACTTTCGCACAGGCCAAGGCCCTGCATGCACCCTAAATATAGACAAACCGCTTAATGACTTCAAGCCGCGGACATGCATTTACCATCCGCTTGACAAGGCCGAAGTAGCTGCTGGGCAGGGGCTCGCTAGGCCACAGCCGGACTATGAAGTCCTTCATGGCCAGTTCGGCCGCCTAGTGAAGTTTGACCAGTTGCTTCAGCTGGTCGCTCAAGGGCATCGGATGATCGGCCCCAATATACTGGGACCAAAACAACTTATCTGTCGATCTCCCTTCCTCAGCCCGGTAGAACTCAGCGGCATCAGAGATGCTGTGTGGCTGATCTACGAATGCTTCTAGAGAGCTCCGAATTCGGGTAAGTAAAAGGAAAGTCTCCTTCACATACTTGCTTTGCATAATGAAAGCCTTACCCGCAGCTATCTTCTTGGCTGCCTCAATCTCCTGGAGGGCCTTCTGGACTTCGACCTTGGCGCCTTCATGCTCTGACGGGCCTTCGCAAGCTCCGACTCTTGCGTCTTGGAGTCACGCTCCAAGGACTCGAATTTTTTGACGAAATCCTGGAGCTCTTGGTGGACCTCGTTAACCCGAGCCTCTTGTTTTTCGCGCTCGGTGTGCTCCTTGGCTGCTTTGTTTTCGGCCTCGGACAGCGCCTTCTTAAGGGCCGCCACTTCGGTCGTGGCCCCTATTAAAATTCATCATGCTTCTATTAGCATCAACAATTTTTTCCTTTATATAACATTCAGACGGGGTATCTCTTACCTTTGTTCTCCTCGAGCTGCCTCTTCACGAGGCCGAGCTCTTCTTCAGCCCGCCCCAGGTTCTGCCTCAGTCCGAAGACCTCCGCAGTGGCGGCGGCAGTCAGCAGCGACGCCTGCTTAATCACATAGACATAATATGATTAGACTCCTAGGAAAAATATTTGATCCTCTGTTCGGCCTTTCTTTTCAAACACCAAACAGAGCATCAGGGGCTACTATCTATACTGTGATACTTTGTCATAATTTAAATTACTTACCTCAAAGCCTGTCAGGAGGCTGGCGCGGGCTTCGGTTAATCCGCTTTTGGCGGACCGAACCTTCGCAATCACCATACTCATAAGAGTACGGTGTTGTCGGCATTCTGGGAATGGGGGTCCCCATACTTGTCTGCCTGCGGCCTGCGGTGTGGCTCGAGTGGAGGCCCAGTACGGCCCATCTCATCAGCGCAGACTCAAGACCCTCGCGAGGGGCCAAGCCTCGCGGGGCAGACGATGCAAGGCTTCCTCAGGAGCGGCCTCGCCAGGCAGGCTCGCGAAGAGGCGGAGAGTTCAAGGCAAGGGTACCTCGCGAGGAGCTCGTGACGCAAGCCGTGACGATCGAGACCAAGCGGGCGCCAAGTGGGCGCCAGTCTGCGTAGTGTCCTTGTTTCCTCTTTGGTGCAAAGGGGGCAAGCACAGGTGTGGAGTACCGGGGCATCAGGCAAAGGTTACCATTCCAGTGCAACGAGACCAAGACCAGCAGAGCGGCAGGATGGAGGTCACCATGGAGCCCAAGACGGCGTCATCACCAGTGCCTTTGGCAGCCGAAGACCAACTTTAGTCAGGATAACTTGTACTGGATGTTCCCCTTCAAAATGGCCATTGTTGGCGCCCTTCCCGCTCAATATTTGGGAAGAGGAACAGGGCCTCTATAAATAGGGCTAGTCACCGCACTAGAAGCAGAGGGAGAATATCACCTAGAGACGGGCAAATCCACCCTAAGTAGAACACCGCACCGGCTCAAGAACATCTCTCAAGGCAGTTCTTCCTTTGTACTGTTCATCATCAGCCCCTAAGGTAATCCACCACACCACACACTGGAGTAGGGTATTACACCACAACAGTGGCCCGAACCAGTATAAATCTTGTGTCCCTCGTGTTCTTCATCATTTAGCTTAGATCCTCGCGAGACGATCAGGCACGGATTGGTAGGGGGAAGATCTTCGCGCGCACCCTAGAGTTCGAACCTTAAGGGTCTGCTAGAACCCAACATCTGACATTTGGCGCGCCAGGTAGGGGTGCGCCGGAATCTTTCTTCCACTGTTCCGCGTTCGATCACCCGTTGTGTCCATGGCTGACGCTCGTCGGGCTCGCGCCGAGTGTCGGGCTACTGTCGCCGCCCGCGTCGCCCAGACGGCTCCCGTCGGCGGGTGTCCCCTCGTTCCCCATCGCCTGCCGCCAACGCCGCCATCAGCCCGGCGGGGAACGAGCAGTGGGCCTCGTCGCTGCATCCTTTGTTGCGGCGGGCCGCACCGCCACCCTGTCGCTGACTCCAGCTGGTTCGTCGTCCCATGCCCGTCGCGCCCACATGGACACGCACGCCGCGTTGCTCCTGGCGCGTGAGCTCCTGCACTACCGTCCTGTCGACGACCTCTACGAGGAGTGGCTTGCTCGCATCACCGAGCTCGTAAATGCCGCAGGGGGCTCCCCTGCGCCATCCTTCTTGCTACCTCACCCTCCGTCCTGCGTGGGTGGTGTAGCCCAGGAGGTGCCTCCGCCACCTCCTCCCCAAGAAGGCGCCCTGGCTCCAAGGTTCGCGGCCGCAGGGCAAGATCCACCGCGTCCAGTGCCCGCACGACAAGAAAGAAGCTGCCAAGAAATCCCTCGTCCCCAAGAAGGTGCTCGCGTGCTCCCGGCACCGGCACGCCATGACTGCATCCCTGCGCCAGCATGTCAAGACCCCGCGCTGCTCCAGGCAGTGGCGCGCGGGAATCCCCAAGAGCAAGCCCCGCATCAGCAAAGAGCTCCGGTGGCCACTGCAGGCTGTCGCGCCTTCACCACCGAGCTACACAGTGTCTCCTGGCCGGGCAAATTCAAACCTGCACTGCCCCCTCGCTACGACGGCACTGTCGACCCCGCGGAGATCCTGCAGCTCTACGAGCTAGGCATCGAAGCCGCCAACGGGGACAAAAAGGTCATGGCGAACTGGTTTCCCATGGCACACAAGGACGGTGACCGCACCTGGCTCCTGAACCTGCCCCCTGGCACGATCTCCTCCTGGGACGAGATGCGCACTCGCTTCATCGCCAACTTTCAGGGCACTCGCGACCGCCCGCCGGCCGTGGGTGACCTGCGCCGGATCAAGCAACAACCTGGAGAGACCTTGCAGAAGTGCATCTAGCGCTTCAACAGCGCTTGCCTCAAGATTCCCAAGGTGACCGAGGAGGCCATCATCTCGGCATTCTCTGGCAGCGTCCGCGACGTCAAGATGAAGGAGGAACTGGCAATCCACGAAGATTTGTGCACGTCTCTAGAGTTGTTCAACCTGGCAACCAGGTGTGCAAGGTCTAAGGAGGGACGCCTCTCCCTTCTTGAGCTCCCAGCTGCAGATCCATAAAAGAAGAAAGCCAAGGCCAAGGATGTGAAGCGCAAGGGAGCAGCTGTGCTCGCAGTAGAGCCGGATATGAAGCACGGCAGGGACCAGCCGGAGTCGTCCAAAGTCAGCCGGTACTGTGTGTACCACCATCTCCACACCCACAACACCAACGAATGCCAAGAGCTCAGGGCCATGCGAGAAGGCTGTGTCGGTTGACGCCCCGAGCGCAATGATCGGGGATACGGTCGAGGCAGAGGAAGAGGTGGAGGACGATGGGACGACCGAGGCCCTCGCCAAGGGTGGCGTGACCAGCCTCGCGAGGACCGCTGGCAGGATCAGCCTCGCGAGGGGGCTTGGAGGGATCAGCCTCGTGAGGATCGCCCACAAGGCAACGCAGGACTTCCTCCTATACTACCACCATCAAGAAGGAATGACGACCATTATTAGGACGAGGGGGCTGGGGGCTTCTAGGAGCCGCGTGCAATCGCTTGCATCTTGGGCGGTGCCCAGGCCCCAGCCTCTCAGTGCATCTTCAAGCAGTTTGCTCGCGAGGTGAATGCAGTCCTCCCCAACCTTGAGGCCATGCACCCTCTCAGGTGGTCTGTGTGCGCCATCACGTTCAGCTCAGCGGATCATCTCAAGTGTGCAGCAACAACCGGTGTCCTCCCGATGCTCTGTTCCCCAGTCATCAGCAATGTGCAAGTTACCAGGACCCTCATCGACGGCGGGGCAGGGCTCAACATCCTATCCGTCGAGACATTCAACAATCTCCAAGTGCCATACGATCAGCTTCAACCAACCAAGCCTTTCTCAGGAGTCACTGATGGTTCCACTGTCCCGATAGGGCAGGTCCGCCTCCCTGTCACCTTTGGACAGGGCAAGAACTACCGTACCGAGCTCATTGACTTCGACATCGCCCACATTCGCCTGTCATACAATGCCATCCTCGAATATCACGCCCTGGCCAAGTTTATGGCGGTGACTCACCATGGCTACAACGTCCTCAAGATGACAGGGAGTGGCAGAGTCATCATGGTCCCCTGTGAAGAGAAGGATGCGGTGTGCTCCCTTGAGCGCGCCTTCCAAGCCACATCAATCGAGGACCCAGATAGCAAGAGTGGAAACCTTCCAGAAGCAGCTCCCAAGAAGAAGAAGACATCACCTGGCTCAAGGCCTCAGGAGGCAGGTATCTCCGGAGGCGCCACCTCAGGACCTGTGCCCATCCAAGGGGCGCCACCCTCCGTCGCATAGGAAGGCGCGCCCAGCACCCTCCTTGGGCAAAGCTCGGGGGCTCTCTCCTGGGGAGCCAATGACTTCTCCAAGATCATGAGGGAGGCGCTCGGGCACCACTTGAAGGCGTGCTTCGGGGCACGTTTCCCTTAGGAAGGCATAAGGCAAGGAGCGCCCAACCCTCAGGAGTTCATCACCAAGGTCACTCGGGAGTTGCAGGAATTGAGAGTCATGTGCGGCAACCACGGCCTGCCCAGCGTAGCTCCCCATCCAGGCGAGGATGGCAGGCTGCGCGTCTGCATCGACTACCCAGGGCTCAGTCGAGTCGGGTCTCAAGAGCGCTTCTGGCCTTCGCGCGTGGGGTGTTGCAAGGGTCCACCGCATAGCTACGTTCGCATGCCCTTCGGCCTGCCGAACGCAGCTGCTGCTCACCAGTGCCTAATGAGGAGCATTCTGGAAGCTCAGGTGGCCAGGCACCACGCACTCCTGGAGGAAATGGGGATGGACCTCGCTGAGCCGCCCGGACCTCCCGAGCCTCCCGACGCTCGGAGCTCCGAAGGCTCGTGAGGATTGGCTCCTTCACCACGCACCGTCAGCTACTCCGACACTCGCTCTGCAATGGTATCAGGTGACTTCTCTCAAGTTTCATTTCAGCTGGGAGTGCCCTTAGGGCTGCATCATTCCCAGGTCGCGTGGGTCTGTCCCCGTGGCATGTATCCGTTTTGCTTATGTCTTCATCTTACCTTGTTGGGGGCGCCCCTCGGGCTGCATCATCCCCAAGCCGCTCGGGCCTGACCCAGTGGCATGTACCTTTCTCTGCATCTATCTAAGTTAATTTGTTTCTTCATGCTTAACCTGCTTGAGATAATCGCCTGCTCGATTGACACCTACCTTTGGATCCGCTCGCTCTGGCACGGCGCTTGCGCATGGGTCCATCCCTGCAACGTTGATAAATCTGAGTGGTCGAGCTCTGGCCGCAGCAGCCCCGCAAGGCGCTACCTCACCAGGCCCTTAGTGCCTCAATCACTCCCTCGGAGCAACCAATGGCTGGCTGGCAACCATAATGGCAGTCCTTGTTTTCCTCGCGTTGATGTACAGGATCCACCTAAGGAATAGCATGGGGGCGTTGAGAGCTCTCTCTCTCTCTCTCTCCAGTGCGATCCTCTCACGCATTAAAAGGGGGGCGCCTAAGCATCGCGACTCAGGGGCTCTTACTGGCTCTCTAGTCCTCACCCCTGGCCTTGACCCATGGCATCGCGACCTGTCATACTAGCGGCGACTGAGCTCACTCGAGGGCCGGGACCTGAGGATGTAGAGTATGAAGGAAAGTGCGGGGAAGAGGGGAGAAGCTCACGAGGACCTGACCCAGTGACACCCCAGCTGCCGGCACGCAGGCGCGACACCTCGCCAAAGAACAACTCCAAGCTCACGAGATAAGTCACGCCCCTGGAAAAGCTAAATCAACGCGACACTAAACCATCACCTAGTGCGGCTCTGTCACGGTGATGTTGCCTCCCTTTCTTGCCTAGCGGAGGCTACTTGAGTGCTAAAGGGGACCTCCTGAGCATCGCACCTCGGGGGATCTTACTGGACCCTAGGCCGCTCACCTCCTGGCCTTGACCACGGCATCGCGACCTGGCATACCAGCGACGGCTGAAGCCTGCCTGGGGACCGGGACCTGTCAGCGTAGAGCACCAAGACCTCGTGAGGATAGAAAGGGGGAGCCGAGCCGAGACAGGAAAAGCATCTCGCATCGCTCCATAATAAGGATAATATTCGCAAAAGACATGGTAGATGCTTTACATACCCCCGCGGGGTGTTTCTTTGATTCCTTGCAGGAAACAAAAGGTGCCAGTCCTAAGGAACGCTAACTACGCGCACCTCCATAGAAGATGCCATCATCAACAGTGGGCCGCCAAGCGCCGGCGCCAACCCCATCCAGATCAGCGGCGTCGGCGGCCCGATGCAGCTGCCCTGCTCCAAGCGCGACGCGAGATTGGGGGCTTGTAGCTGTCGTCGCTCGTCGCCGGAGTCACAAGAAGGTCGGGAGAGTTGCTGGACCCTCCGTCTTCTCCGCTGCTACCAGAGGAGCTGCTGGGGAAGCGGTTGGTAGGCGTGGCCCTCGCCACTTCGATGCCCCGACCGCCTTCCTTAGGGCAGCACTCCAGTCAGCGACCTTCCGCGTCGAAGACCTTGAAGAACATCAAGGAGGCGCCATCGTATTCCAGATGAATTACGAGGTCACTCCCTGTCCGGAAGACCCGGGCAATCTTCCCCCAGCCCCGGGTCATGTAGACCTTGCCCGGAGCGACAACCTCGACCTTCGCTTCGGTCACAAGGGTACTGCAGTCAGCATGCTGCAGCCAGACCTCAAGAGGCCCGCTCGGCAGCATCTCAATGGCGAAGGAGGGAGGAAGACGAATCCAAGAGCTTGGAGGCATGGCGGCGTGGATCACAAGCTCATGAGAAGAGCCCTCGGCATGGACCCCAGGGGCAACGATGTGCACCGCCGTGACTCGTCGGCGTCGCCGGTGGCGCAAGCGATGCCGGTCGACATCTTCTTCTCTAGGGCCCTCAGCCCGGGCGTACAAGGGCAGCAGAAACCCAGGCGGCGGCCACTCGTACCAAGGCCTCGACATCTCCTGCCGCATGACCATGTTGCGGCGGCCGGGGACCGGCTGCTTCTTCGGCGG
Organism: Triticum dicoccoides; assembly: GCF_002162155.2. Lineage (NCBI taxonomy): Eukaryota > Viridiplantae > Streptophyta > Magnoliopsida > Poales > Poaceae > Triticum > Triticum dicoccoides. The sequence goes on from NC_041393.1 coordinate 240,957,802, forward strand.
AAGTGGGTCGGGACCCTCTCGGGGGGCCTTCCCTTTCTCTTCCACTGAGAAACGGCGGATCGGCGCCATTGGTGTAAAGTGGAGAAAGGGCGAGAAGTAAAGAGTGAAGCAGAAAGAGATGGACTGCGGGGGCTCTCGCCTGTCCGTACTTATAGTCCAGAGGAGGCCAACCGTCGGCCTCCACAATCGCAGGTAATCATGACTCATTTCTGCATGCAGGGACTTGTCAAGTCGGGTAGTTACCGAGGCAGCATGGGGAAGCGGAGGCGCCCACGTCCAATCAACCGCCACGCGACGCGCAAGGCCGAAGGCTGATGGGGCCCGCGGCGCTCAGCACTTGCCCCTTCGCTTCTCTGCTAAGCCAAGTCCGAGTGTGCCTTGGGCCCGGGGGCTATTGTCGGTGTTCTGGGAACGGGGGTCCCCAGACTTTCCTGCCTGCAGCCTGCGGCGTGGCTCGAGTGGCGGCCCAGTAGGGCCCATCTCATCAGCACAGACTCAAGACCCTCGCGAGGGGCCAAGCCTCGCGGGGCAGACGATGCAAGGCTTCCTCAGGAGCGGCCTCGCCAGGCAGGCTCACGAAGAGGCGGAGAGATCAAGGCAAGGGTACCTCGCGAGGAGCTCGTGACGCAAGCCGTAACGATCGAGACCAGGCGGGCGCCAACCTGCGCAGTGTCCTTGTTTCCTCTTTGGTGCAAAGGGGCAAGCACAGGCGTGGAGTACCGAGGCATCAGGCAAAGGTTACCATTCCAGTGCAACGAGAGCAAGACCAGCAGAGTGGCAGGATGGAGGTCACCGTGGAGCCCAAGACGGCGTCATCACCAGTGCCTTTGGCAGCCAAAGACCAACTTTAGTCAGGATAACTTGTACTAGATGTTCCCCTTCAAAATGGCCGTTGTTGGCGCCCTTCCCGCTCAATATTTGGGAAGAGGACCAGGGCCTCTATAAATAGGGCTAGTCACCATAGTAGAAGCAGAGGGAGAATATCACCAAGAGACGGGAAAATCCACCCCAAGTAAAACACCTCACTAGCTGAAGAACATCTCTCGACGCAGTTCTACCTTAGTACTATTTATCATCAGCCCCTGAGGCAATCCACCACACCACACACTGGAGTATGGTATTGCACCACAACGGTGGCCTTGACCAGTATAAATCTTGTGTCCCTCGTGTTGTTCATCGTTTAGCTTAGATTCTCGCGAGATGATCAGACGCGGATTGGTTGGGGAAAGATCTTCGCGCGCACCCCAGAGTTCGAACCTTAAGGGTCTGCCGGAACCCAACATCCGATAGGTGTCCTTCATCAAGGGAAGCGCTCTGAAGCGCTTCCACCAAGTTATCTGATGCCCCTGGATGGATAGAGGTCATCAGCACAGGCGGCTCGCCCCCCTTGTCGAGGGGCTGCCTGCCTGAATCTGGAACCACTGGAGGTTCTGGCGCAGTATCCGGCTGGGAGCCAAGCTTGCTGCGACCCCCCTCATCAGAATCCATGGGGACCTTCCCCCCAATTAGCCAGACATCGAGGGTTTCTCCTTGAGGCGCCTCCAGAACTATCTCTCCCTGGCCAGTATCCTCTGAGACAACACCTCGGTGTCATCCGTGGGCCGGGGAGTGGTGGCCATCGAGAGCGAATAGCTGTTCATCTCCGATGAGCTCAAGGACCCATCCGAGGAGGATAAGTCGACGTGGGCTTTGGACGGACTGCACAAACATATTTTGACATGATAAGAAGCCATAAAGCTAAAACATGCAAGAACTATTATGGTATCCGGATACTTACGACTTCGCCAGGGGCTTGGCCCTGGGTAGCCACGCCTCATCGCTGTAGGCGGCTGTTGTGGATTGGTCCGGAGGGAGGGTCCTTCCCTTCTTGGACCCTTCGGCCTCCCCGGAAGGGGCGTCCTTCCTTTTCTTCTACCCCTTGGTTTGGGGGAGAGGGTTTTCCTCTTCCTCCCCCTCGTTGTCGTTGGAGGAGTGCGCCTTGGTGTCTTCGAATGATGAGTCCGACACAACCTTGCGCCGGAGAATTTTTCTGGTCCCCATGGCCTTCTTCTTGGCCTTTTTCGCCGGCACCTCATAGGGTACCGAACACAGCATCTCCGTCAGGAGAGAGGTTGCTAGATCTTCAGGCAACGGAGCTGGACAGTCGATCAGCTCCGCTGTCGCCACATAGTCCTGTTAAATTAGTACGATGGCTTAGATTCCTCCCATGAACATACTGAGGAAAGGCACATCGTGTGAAATATAGAGAGCTTACCAGATTGGCGGGGCGCTTTGCCCTGAGTCTGCGGTCTTCGGTGGTGGGAGGAGGTACTTCGGCGGCTTTGAACAACACTTTCCAGACGTCTTTGTGCATCGTGTCAAAGAGCTCTCGCAGCGTCTGGTGTTTGGCCGAATCGAAGTCCCACATGTTGAATGCCCGTCTTTGGCATGGGAGGATCTGGCGGAAGAGCATGACCTGGACCACGTTGACAAGCTTGATCTTCTTGCTTATCATATTTTTGATGCAGTTCTGGAGTCTGGTCAGCTCCGCAGGCGCACCCCAGGCTAAGCCCTTCCTTTTCCAAGAGGTAAGCCGCATGGGGATGCCGGATCTAAATTCAGGGGCCGCCGCCCAGTTGGAGTCGCGCGGCTCAGTGATGTAGAACCACCCCGATTGCCACCCCTTCACGGTCTCCACATAGGAGCCTTCAAGCCAGGTGACGTTGGGCATCTTGCCCACCATGGCGCCTCCGCACTCCGCTTGCTGGCCGACCACTATCTTCGGCTTCACGTTGAAGACCTTCAGCCACAGGCCGAAGTGGGGCTTGATGCAGAGGAAAACCTCGCACACGACGATAAATGCTGAGATGTTGAGGATGAAATTAGGGGCCAGATCATGAAAATCCAGCCCATAGTAAAACATGAGCCCGCGGACGTACGGGTGGAGCGGGAATCTCAGTCCGCGGATGAAGTGGGCGAGGAACACAACCCTCTCATGGGGTTCCGGAGTCGGAACAATCTGCCCTGTGTCTGGGAGCCGGTGTGCAATGTCTGCGGCCAAGTATCCAGCCTCCCGGAGTTTCGTAATGTCCTCCTCCATGATGGAGGAGGCCATCCACTTGCCTCCCGCTCCGGACATGTTTGGAATGGCTGTATGGAGACAGTGAGAGATGGGGCGCTAGAGCTCGAGCGTGCGAGAATGGATGAGCGAAGGAAGAAGAAGGCGTGGGTGAAGAAGGGGAATTCCTATTTCTTTATAAAGGCGGTAGAAATTGTGCCCCTCCCCACTTGCCCGTTAAAATCGCTTATTCCCCAAGCGCCACGATTGATGGCACGGTTGGGTTACACATGCTCGTATTGATGAGAATCCCGCGATAAGCGGACACGATCTCTGCTTCGACAAGACGTGACAAGGAAACCGCCTCGCATTATGTGTAGTAGCTGGTTGTGAAAAACGATTCGAACAATGACCGGACCATGGCGTGACGTCACGCTACGAAAAGTTGTCAGCAGATTAGATTTGTGGAATATTGTGCTCTCTACGGTGGAATGTGAAATTTGTTTTGCAGAGCCGGACACGATTCTTGTGTTCGAAATCTTCTATGGAGTATTCGGAGAAGGAACCCTGGACTCATCGTCATTGAAGCCTGGTTCAGGGGCTACTAAGGGAGTCCTGGATTAAGGGGTCCTTGGACAGCCGGACTATATACTTTGGCCGGACTGTTAGACTATGAAGATACAAGATTGAAGACTTCGTCCCGTGTCTGGATGGGACTCTCCTTTGCGTGGAAGGCAAGCTTGGCAATTCGGATATGTAGATTTCCTTCTCTGTAACCGACTCTGTGTAACCCTAGCCCCCTCTGGTGTCTATATAAACCGGAGGGTTTAGTCCCTAGGACAACAACAATCATAATCATAGGCTAGATTCTAGTGTTTAGCCTCTACGATCTCGTGGTAGATCAACTCTTGTAATACTCATATCATCAAGATAATTCAAGAAGGAAGTAGGGTATTACCTACATCGAGAGGGCCCGGACCTGGGTAAAACATCATGTCCCCTGCCTCCTATTACCATTAGCCTTTGACGCACAGCTCGGGACCCCCTACCCGAGATCCGCCTGTTTTGACATAGACAACCATTATGCTATACCCTTCAAAGACATGGCACAATGGAGATAAAGGTGCAGATGTGCAGTAGGGCCCCATCCAAAGGTTTCCTTTTAGATTAAGACCCTATGTAAACCTTTTTATTGCCTCTTGTTGACTCACCCCCTCCTGGCACTTAAAATAACCAAGAGGGATACCGGCGTTCTTGGCGAACTTATGATTCGCCGTTCTAAAATAGACGTTACAGAGACAATAACTAGTGTGTTTTTGAGATCTATGCTCTCACCACAGGCGCTCTTTCGTCACGCCGAATTGATGCACGTACCTTGAAATTCAGGGCTCATTATCGAGGGCTATACTTAGCCCAGTATATGTTGTAAAGTCCGAATACCTTCGGGAGTGTTCGGCGTCGCGAGTTTGGCCTTATATGCATCAGCTCCGAATCATGTCTTTGCTCAATAGTTGGGTTTTTCCGGCTCCCGTGTTTTGCTACCTTACGTTCAGCTCTATCGGCTAAGGTGGCACAGGGAGAACTACTGCGATTGTGCCTTGGTTCATCCAGATGAGCAGCTCATAGAGAAAGCCAAAAACTAACTGTCATGATAAAGCGAGAGACTGGTCAACCACTCGATGACTCAGTGGAATCTTCGCGATTCCTCCGCATTAACGAAGGACCAGCTTTCCGGTCATGTATGTAAACGCACCGTATTCGGATAAACGCGGACATACTAGGGGCTATATAGTATCCCCACTGTCAAACTCCTATGGCTAAGTGAAAGTGTTAAAGCTATATAGTCCGATTGCCTCGTTCGCCGTGCTACCACCTCCTTAACAGACCAAGACGTTGGATCAAGTGTGATTACCCGTCTTTACCGAACACCCCCGCCTTATACGCGAGGGGGCTGAAGCCGACGACTACAAACTTTCAGGTTATATACATATATACATAAACAGCCGCACAGGAGGCACTACAATACTTCACAGGCAAAGGTATACATATAGCCTTCATTATCAAAAACATTGTTTTTACAATAAAAATACATGTCATTTAAACATGATATTCTTTGAGCACTGAGCCTCTATTAAACGGGCACCTTCTAAGACTTCTTCAAAATAGTGCTCGGGCGAATCATGGCCCTCGGGTGGACCCCTGGTTACAATATCGGTGGCCTCCATCTTCGCCTAGTATGTCTTAACATGGGCAAGGGCCATCCGCGCACCCTCTATGCATGCCAATCGCTTGACAACGTCGATATGCTGCACAACATGAATAAATCGTTGCACCAAACCAAAATAACTATCCGGACTTGGTTCCTTCAGCCACAGGTGATCCACGACGGCCTTCATGGTAATCCCGGATAACCTATGGAGCTCGGCCCATTCGGCCATTTGCTCGTTCAACAGCAGTGGATGCCTTGGAGTAATGAGCTACGACCAGAACAATCTATCTGCTTCATGATCTTCTTGATCTTTGAAATACTGTGTCGCATCAGCAGCACTCTTTGACAAATCAAAGTATGCGTCTGAAGAACTCCACAATTAATCAAGAGGGGCATACTTCAGATCGCCGAATTTAGTTCGTAATAAAAAGGGTTTCCCAGCTGCAATCTCATCGGTTTGCCAGAGCTCCTCCCGAGCTGCTCTGATCTCAGAACGAGTTTCTTTCACTGCCTATAAGGCCTTTTCTAGGTCAGCCGTTTTCGCTTGGTTTTCCCTGTCAAGAAGCTCATATCGGCTAGTGGCATTCTGTAGCTCAAGAGCCATGTTGGCCATTCTATCCACACTTTGGCGATGAGCATCCTATTCGGCTTTTAATTCATCAGCTGCCTTCTTGGCAGCCGCATTGCTTCTCCTGGCTTGCTCCTTGGCTGGGCAAGCTTAGCCCGAAGGGTCTCCATGGTGGCAGCACCATCTGCAGTCAAAGCATATTATAAATCCCAGATCATGCTCTTATTCAATATTCGCTGACCACCCAAATATACATACCCTATGCCTCGTCAAGCCGCTTGTTCACAAGCGTGATGTCTTCATCCACCACATCAAGTTGCCGCTTCAGTTCGGCAAATTCGGCAGCCCGAGCAGCTGCCGGGGCTGCAGCCGCCTTTGTACAAAATTGGCAAAATCGTTACCTGAGATTATTTCTATTTTCGATCCTCTAATCGCCCCGTTAGGATGGCAACCAGAGTCTCAGGGGCTACTATCTATACACAGTGCACTTTGCATTGATGGTACAATCAAAAAATATCACATTGCGTACCTCAAAGCCACTTAGCAGGCTTGTAAAAGCTTCATTCAACCTGCTTTTTGCGGACGAAATCCTCTCAACCATCGTACCCATTAAGGTACGATGTGCCTCTGAGATAGGCGCTTGCCGCAAAAGACCCGTCAATGTGTCCGGCTGTGTATTGGACCGTCCGGGGCTTTTTCTGTTGGTCTCTCTAGGAGCCGAATACCCTGGACCTTGGGCGTCTGAAGAGTTACCTTCTAGCCTTTGCAGATCCGGAGAGATCCACCGGGACGACACCTCAGGGTTGTCCGCCTCATGAGGCGGAGAAGTAGGTGGAGGCATTTCGCTCTCCATCATCTCCGGAAGAAGATCCCCCGAAGATGAAGATTATTGAGGGAGGCTATATGCCGAACTGCAAAACATACGTCTTAGTCGTTATTCTCAGGAAAAGAATGGGGTATGCATACAAAGCACCTTTGTTCACTTACGGCTCGGTTAGCGGCTGGCCCCTTGTGGGCGCTGTGCAGCGATGTTGCCTTCCGGGGCAGGGCCCCCTGATAAAGGTTTCTTCCCTCTATTGAAGACCTCTGCTTCCAAGTCTTCAGGGGCGGTCCTTTTCTTCCCGTGGGGAGAGGGGATACTAGGTTCCCCTCCCCGTTCATCCTCCGACACGGGAGTACCAATTTCCCCAATTATGATGCGTAACATACCTTCACCATGAAGTCCGCTTTCGGCTTCCCCATTCCTCTCCTTGTCCTTCACTGATGACACTTGATAAGGTGCACGAGCCAACATCCTGGTTAATATAGGGTCCGTTGAATCTTCGGGAAGAGGGGCCGAACACCTGATCTTCTCTGCCTTTCTTATCCAACCCTGGGCGAGGATGGTTTTTTCAGGATAATGTTGTGACAAATATAATGACAACATGTTCAATTGTGGAATTACTCACCTGTGTATCCGGATGGTTGTAATCGAGGCCTGCATCCTCTGTTGTGCCCGGAGACTTTATTCGTGATCCGAAGAATAGTTGATACATCCCTTCGAGCGTCATGCCGAAGAAGTGCTGGACAGTTCGCGGTCCTTCTGGGTTGAACTCCCGCATACGGAGAGGTCGACGCTGGCATGGCAGGACCCGACGAACTAGGATTACTTGGATTACTTTGACAAGACTGATGTCCTTCTTGATGAGATCCTGAATGCGGCTTTGCAATGTCCGCACGTCATCAACTGATCCCCAGTCCAGCCCCTTGTTGACCCATGATGCAAGCTATGGCGGAGGAGCGGAGCGGAAGGCTGGGGCGGCTTCCCACTTTCTACCTCGGGGTGCTGTGATATAAAACCACTCTCGTTGCCATAGCTCAGAAGCTTCTGGGAAGGAACCCTTTGTCCATAGAATATCGACACCTTTTCTTATTATAGCGCCTCCGCACTCCGCATGTCGCCCATTGATCATCTTCGGCTTCACATTGAAGGTCTTGAGCCATAAGCCGAAGTGTGGGGTAATGCGAAGAAGGCCTCACACACAACGATGAATGTTGAGATGTGAAGGAAGGAATCTGGAGCTCGATCATGAAAATCTAGTCTGTAATAGAACATGAGCCCTCTCACAAAGGGATGAAGACCGAAGCCTAGCCCTCGGAGGAAGTGGGAGATGAACACGGCACTCTCGTTGGGTTTGGGAGTAGGGATAACCTTCCCTTGAGCAGGAAGCCTATGAAGGATTTCGGCGGTCAAGTACCTAGCCTCCCTAAGCTTTGTGATGTCCTTCTCTATGAAAAAAGAGGCCATCCACCGGCCTTGAAGGCTGGACCCGGACATGGTTGGAGGTCCGAAGCGCTTGGGCTGCGCCTTTGGTATTGGAACTCAAGGTGGGGGAAGGGAAGGATCAAGCCTGGAAAGAAAGAGACAGGTCTTGACATCTTTATAAAGGGGATGAATGTCAAGCGTCTTCAGCGCGGCCATTTGGAACATGCCTAATCCAAGGTGTCATACTAATGGAGCGGTTGGGTTATCCACGCCCATGTTGATGAGAATCCCGTGATAAGGGGACACGATCTCTGCTTCGACAAGAGTGCCAATAAAACCGCCTCACAAGATGTGTAGTGGCAGGTTGGAAAAATGGTTTGAATAATAACCGGGCCGCGGTGTGATGTCACGCCATGGACAAGTTGTCAGCAGATTAGACTCGCGGAATATTATACTCTCTACGGTGGTATGTGGAATTTGTTTTGTAGAGCCGGACACGATTCTTGTGTTCAAGATCTACTTTGGAGTATTCGGAGAAGGAACCCGCCTTGTAATGCCGAAGACAATCTGCACGCCGGACTCATCATCATTGAAGCCTGGTTCAGGGGCTACTGCGGAATCCTGGATTAGTGGGTCCTCGGACAGCCGGACTATATGCTTATGCCGGACTGTTGGACTATGAAGATACAAGATTGAAGACTTCGTCCCGTGTCCGAGTGGGACTCTCCTTTGCATGGAAGGCAAGCTTGGCAATTCGGATATGTAGATTCCCTTCTTTGTAATTGACTCTGTGTAACCCTAGCCCCCTCCTGTGTCTATATAAACCGGAGGGTTTAGTCCATAGGACAAAAACAATCAGAATCATAGGCTAGCTTCTAGGGTTTAGGCTCTACGATCTCGTGGTAGATCAACTCTTGTAATACTCATATCATCAAGATCAATCAAGCAGGAAGTACGGTATTACCTCCATAGAGAGGGCCCGAACCTGGGTAAACATCGTGTCCCCCGCCTCCTGTTACCATTAGCCTTAGACGCACAGTTCGGGACCCCCCTACCCGAGATCCGCCGGTTTTGACACCGACAATCGGCGTTAAGCGCGACCCCATCCAAACTAATATATTTTTGGAAAGGCTTTTCAATCCCTCCGTGGTGTGGTAGGGGGAGAGCGACAATACCAATCCGGATCCGACTATAACCCCAGATTCCGAACACACCGATATCATCGGGGGCTCAGCCATCAAAATTACACCATTGGACCATCTCATCATGGCAGTCATTACCCCATGGACCAAACCCTTCTTGGCCTACCTTAATAGGCGAGAACTCCCTGAGGATCAGAATGAGGCACGCTGTATTGTGCGGCGCTCTAAAGCCTACAAGGTTCAAGAGTGAGAACTATACAAGGAAAGTGCTACTGGAGTACTTCAAAGATGTATCTCCGAGGAAGAAGGGCGGGAGCTCTTGGCTGAAATTCATGCCGGCCTCGGTGGTCACCACGCCGCGGCTCAGGCCCTTGTAAGCAAGGCCTTCCATACAGGTTTTTATTGGTAGACGGCCCGAGCAGACGCACAGGACCTTGTCCAACATTGGGTCGGATGCCAGCTTTTCGCCAACCAAAGCCATATGCCACCCACTGCTCTACAAACAATCCCCATCACTTGGCCTTTCGCGGTCTGGGGGTTTGATATGGCCGGACCCCTTAAAGGAGGAAGCCATAAGAAAAAATATTTGTTGGTCATGGTGGATAAATTCACTAAGTGGATAGAGGCCAAACCAGTTAAAATGGCCGAAGCCGGACCAGTGATAGACTTGATATCCGGCGTTGTGCACTGTTATGGTGTTCCACACAGCATCATCACTGATAACGGCTCCAATTTCACAGCCTATGAGGTGAAAACCCGGTGTGCTAATCTAGGCATTAAGCTTGACTACGCCTCCGTCTATCACCCACAAACAAACGGTCAAGTCGAACGAGCCAATGGTCTTATTATGAGCGGCATTAAACCAAGATTATTGCAGTCTTTGAAAGAATCAGACAAGCACTGGGTCGAGGAGCTCGACTCCGTACTCTGGGGGCTGCGGACCACACCCACTCGCTCTACCGAATATACACCTTTCTTCATGTTGTACGGTGCAGAGGCTGTGTTACCCTGCGACATTTTTCATGACTCACCTCGAGTGCGCATGTATGAAGAGAGACAGGCCGAGCTTGATTGGCAGGACAACTTTGATGCCCTGGAGGAGGAGTGCGAGTCGCAAAAGCACGTTCCACATTCTATCAACAGCAGGCCCGCAGATATCAAAGCAGAGAAGTACGGTCCAAGACTTATAATGTTGGTGAACTTGTTCTACGCTTACCGGAGAAGAAAAAGGAGAAACTCAAGCCCAAGTGGGCGGGTCCCTTCATCATTGACGAAGTCCTCACTTGAGGAGCGTACCACCTACGTGATGCATCAGACAATGGCCTAGAGCCGAACCCATGGAACGCGTCCAGACACCGAAGATTCTATGCCTAGCGTCGGACTCTTTGTTCGTCTCCTTTCTCCCTTTTATTTCCATTCTTTATTTTCCTCTCTTTTCACCTTTTCTTTTCTTTTTAGCCTTAAAGCTCTCGTACGGCTAAACCTTACACCTACGACACACACATTCTCAAATATGAACGTCAATTATACCTAGGGGCTTCTTGTACAGAAGCTTATTATTATTATTTTCCGAGCATCAAGCTCACCACATATGTGTCATTTCCGCATATGTACCTTTTCTTCGCCATTATATGCATCGATATGACTTAAGTTTTGGCCAAGCTGGGTTGCCTGGCTCCTGTGCTTATGCCTTACGTTCCCGTTAGTTCGACTAGGGTATAAAGGGAGCACCTCTGCGATTGTTACTGCCGGGTCATCCGGATGTGTACCTCAGACTGGGTGAAGCCGAAAGCTAGCGTTCTTAAGGGAATATTCGGTCGGCGGACTAAAGATGTTCTTTTCTTGTTACACTATGAACCCCTAGATGTCACGTATGCTGTGATTTTTCAATCACAGTTCGGACATGCACGTTAACGCATGCTGACCGAGGGAAAGGAACCCTTAACGGAACTATTCTCTCTAGAAGATGTTTCTTACGATCAAAATGTAATATAACATAGGTAGCCGGATACTTGTCTGTTCAAGCAACTATGACCCCTATGCCTGGTTTCCACGCATACCCCGGTTTACATTACCGAGCGGGTATTCGGAAACACTCCACACCTTCGGGTCCAGAGGTCAAAGCAAAAAGGTCTGCCATGACAATCGTTTTACAATCCGGCTAGGGAAAAATTTGTCAATTGTAGTACATAGTAACTTGGACTCAAAAACTTCTTCCTCTATGCCATCTAACAGGCTATCTAGCCTACAATCCTGTTGGGAATACTTGGCGGCTACTAGTACCTGGTCATATACTAGACTAGCGGGAATTTCTTTTCCATCTGACCCTAAAGGTCCGACCCGGGCCATATGATTCGGATCGAGCTTGGTATACCATGTTTTGACCATGGCCCAGGCCTCTCGCGCACCTTCCCAACAGGCCGATATCTTCAATAATCAGAAGCGCCGCTGCGCTCCCTTGAATAGTTGTACAAGCTCCTCCATACTTCCTGCAGGGGAGACGGATGGCCATAAGGCCTTGGCAATACTTTGCATCGCATGCCGAGCTCTCTCGTGCATTCGCGACAGCTCTTGTAGTAGATCACCAGAAGATCCGGACATCTCCTCTTCGGGACGGCCGGTCAGCATACCTGCAGACATAACTCTGTCAGTTCCTTTCCTCACCGAACTACGTGAAGGTAAGTTTGAACACATACTAAATAAGCTGCCTCGTAGCCTCTTATTTTCATTCACGGAGTCAGCCAGCTGGGCCCGACCATGTTTACTTCCACGCCCAGCTCAGTGTTGGAATCCTGTAGTTTGTTTTTCTCCTCCCTGACCCGTGTCAGTATACGTTCGCCTGCGGCCAGTTGCCTTTGAGCTTCTGGACCTCCCGTCTGTGTGACTTCCGGTACCTCTCCCGGATGATCTGGCGACTCTTCCATAAGATATGCACCTAAATAATTCTGGTATATGATTATGTTTTCTCGATGGAGGGTATCATTACCAGACACTACATCTTTGATTTATCCAATTCGGCAATAGCAGTAGCTAGCTGGGTCCGACACTTTTCCAGCTCCTGAGACAACAAGTTGTTCTTCTTTGTGAGCACCTGGATATACAACGATCCTCAAATCAGTTGCATCAACTGCTTCATGTCTCGGGGGCTACTCGTATATAATTATCAGAATTGTACAAGTGTGTACTTACCCGCATATCTTTCAAATATTGGTCAGTGGCTCTGGTAAGCCCATCTCAAGCAGCTCGGATGTACGCATCACCCGAGCTAAAGGCGTTGAAAGCCTCTTCTGAAAAACCAGGGTCGCGAAGAGCGGCCCGTCGGCGCAGATGATTCATGGCGCTTTCCACTTCAGAGTTTGTGACGGATACATCATTCGAATCCTCTGCAGAAGGACAATCCGATGTCACTCCCGCGTCAGCCTCAGTCCTTGAGACAGGGTCCGGAATCGGGCTAGTGGAGGCATGACCGGCAGGATCCCCGGACATAGTCCAGTGAATGTTTTTCCTGATAAGACATAACGGATAGCGTCACACTTCAATATGACAGCCAAGGAGCATATTTAAAAAACCATACCTCTTTCATGAAGGCTCAGTCGTGTTTTTATTTGCCTTCCTCTTCGAAGGTCTGCTCGGAGTAGGCGCTACTCTCTTGTGAGTTGCCAAAGGTGTAGCGTGGCGTGCCGATCGCCTCCCCTTTGGAGCACGAGATAGTGCAGTGGGTGAGGTAGAATAAGGAAATTCTTTCGAAGGAAAAGTCTCCTGATTACTTACATGTGAGGCAGGGAGAAGGCCGGGATAGTCAGCAGTGATGGCCACCTTCGTGCCATCATGGCTCACCTGGTAGAACATGCCATCCTCGAGCTCCACGAATATATCTGGATCCTCTTTGAAACCATGGTCAAGGGCCCGGTAGTGGTCTTCTAGCTATGGTGCGGGGCTGTGGAGCTCCTTGGTGATCTTCCGCCATTCCTATTACAAATGAACGGATTAATATTTATGGAAAGTGACTCAGGGAGTAAATTGAGTGGAGTAGTGGGATGGAAACTCACCCAGCTGGGAGGGTTGTACATGGAAAATCCATCTCTGCGTTTAATGCGGATGAACTCCTCTTTCTCCCCTTTGAAAAGTCCGACCAGTATTTTGGCCAAAGCAGTGGGGGTATCCGGACCCTTCCGACCGCAGCAGGTGGCGTCATCTTCTCCGTTATAGTGCCACATGGGATGGACCCCCCGTACTATGGATGTCGCCATAACCTCGACTATTGACAATCAAGACCGGGCGAGCATCTTTATCTTGCTCATCAATTGACGGACTTCCATGTTATCTTCCTCCCCGTGGCTCCGGGGGAGCCAGCTGTAGCGTTTCTTCAAGGGAGCACTTGAAAATTCAGGAAGACCCATTTGGACTGGGTCAGGAAGGGAGACATCCCCGATATAGAACCATTCGGAAGGCCACTCTTCGGATGCCTTCTTCGGTGTGCCGGACAGGTATCCGGTCGCGGCGATGCGCCATACCTCGGTGCCGCCCACTTGAAATATTGATCACTCTTGATTACGAGGGACGAGGCAAAACCGTTTCTTCCATAATTCAAAATAAGCCTCGCAACCCAGAAATATCTCACAAAGAGCAACATACCCGCAATGTGCACGATGGAGGCAGGAGTAAAAATGTGCAGTTGGAGGCCATAATACTCTAGAAGCCCTCGGAGGAATGGATGGATTGGAAATCGAACACCTGTCAAAAAGTAGGGAACAAAGCATACTCGCTCCCCCGGATGGGTTGGCGAAATTCTTCGCCTGCGCCCCACCTGTGAAGGAAGCCAATCCGACTCAAACGTGGCTAGTTCTGCGGGGGGGAGACAAATCCCTGTGTCTGCAGCTTTACTAGCTGATTGTGGGATACAGAACACTTTTCCCAATCGCCTTTTTGTGGCCATGTTGGAGTGGTTTCTGCTGGCAAGCGCTGAGGATTCCTCGCTTGGTGTGGATTGGATCTGAAGATCCCCATCTCTTTAAATAGATGAATTTCTTACATGGTCAGGGTGGTATGTGCAAAAATACCCCGACCTCTCGTATTCGCTCGACATGTGGAAGCTGAAATCATGAAGGTGCAAAAGCCGATGAGCGCGACATTAAATGAAAAGTCAGATACTGCTCTTTAAGTCAGGTACTTTGAAGTAATCAGAGAAGGAACCCGCCTTGCAATGTCGAAGACAATCTGCGGACCGGACACCTCGTCATTGAAGCCTGGTTCGGGGGCTACTAAGGGAGTCCTGGATTAAGGGGTCCTCGGACGGCCGGACTATTAACATGGGCCGGACTGTTGGGCTATGAAGATACAAGATAGAAGACTTCTTCCTGTGTCCGGATGGGACTCTCCTTTGCGTGGATGGCAAGCTTGGTGATTCGAATGTGTAGATTCCTTTCTCTGTAACCGACTTTGTATAACCCTAGTCCCCTCTGGTGTCTATATAAACCGGAGGGTTTAGTTCATAGGGCAGAATCATAATCACATAGGCTAGACTTCTAGGGTTTTAGCCATTACGATCTCGTGGTAGATCAACTCTTGTAATAATCATATTCATCAAGATCAATCAAGAAGGAAGTAGGATATTACCTCCATAGAGAGGGCCCGAACCTGGGTAAACATCGTGCCCCCTGTCTCCTATTACCATCGACCTTAGACGCACATTCGGGACCTCCTACCCGAGATCCGCCGGTTTTGACACCGACAATATCCACATGTCGGACCCTTAAACACTACCATTAACCTGACAAAAAGCAACTAATGTAGACTATTTACGGCGAGCTACCACCTTGAGGTGCGGCAAGCACATGGAGGCCGCAAATAGTCATCCACCTCTAGCGGCATGTCTCTCCATCCCAGTGCATCTACCATCTGCACTATCTCAACACATCAGCATGGATCTCCAGGTCATCCAGAGTGTTGGTACAATGCCTGTCTTGACTCCTTCGGTGTTGGAGATTGTTGTGAGAAATAGTAAGGGACTGATTTGTTCTAGTGCACACAGAGAGAAATAGTCTCTGACGTATCGAGAAGAATATTATATTCTGATGAGATGTTTGAAGAACTTCACGACAAGTATCTATGTTGTAGAGAATAGAGATATGTTTCGATAAGAAATCATACAGAGAAGATTTTGTGATGGAGTTGACCCCTTAATATAGTGTTGAGGCGAAGCAATTGTTCTTTAGTATTTCCAAGAAGAAATGGCTGCAGTCGAGAAGATTGAAGGCGAAATGAAGACATAGTATTTGTTTTGTTATTCTTCTTTCTCTTATTGGTGTCATAAGACCACCGTACTATTAAGAGGGGTATAAGTATTCAGGACTTCAGTCTGCTGTGATGCTTAGTGAAACCTATGAAAGACTGAGAGAAAAGTCTTTGTGCTTCAAAATTTTACTTACCAGCCAGAGACGTTGTTCTTCCGGACTGTGAGAGATATGTTTCGGACTGAGGAGTCACGCTTTACTTTTACCTCAAGTAAAGTTGTCATGTGCTCGAAATACGATCGTTTGAAACGTGTCGATTGGCCATTGGCTGCCCTAAATTGTCATTTTCCATCTGAGAAGGTTGTGGGCTATAAATAGATCCCTACTCCAACGTTTTTTGTTGGCTGCTCCTCTTGAGATTCTAAGAAGATTGTTCAAGCACCCCTCTCTGAGTGATTTGAGTTTAAGATCCACCGAGAGAAAATCAAGAGCCGAAACATAGATAGTGGTTGAGCATCACAGTAGATCGGGGTTAAGAGTCTTTGTACCTATTACTCTGAGAGCTGCACACTCTCTAGATAGATAAGTGTCCTCTTGAGTGTCAAAGAGTAATTTTCCTCGTCAAGCCAAGGTCTTCACCAATCAAGAGTAATTGTGGTTCCTAAAGCACGTATGTCGAAGGTTTGGAGATCATCGATAAGCATCTACATTGAGTGAAATCAACAAAAGTCTGGCCAGGTTCACATTGAGGGCGAATTAGACGGAGAGAGGTTTGCTCATGTGTTTAATAAAAAGTCCCTCCAACTAGACATACCTCTTTTACAGAAAAGTGAACTGGTCTACCAAATCATTTTTCCCCATCAAGCACAACTGGTCACTTTTTCTCTACTACCATACTTTCGGTAATTTATCTTCAACGCCCTATGTTTCGATACATATCTCACTGATCATATTCACTCCTATTTTACCGTGTTCCATGGCTATGTTATTTAGTAATATTCTAATTTGTTGTGATCCAAGTTATTTGTCGGTATGCTCATTTGTTGATCCTTTGGTGTTACTTTAGTGGCAGTCGTTTCAGCCTATTGGGAGCTTGAAAGCATATTTGCTCCCTTGGTGGTTTTAGTAATTCATGTCAACATACATGTTGTTGGACTAACATTTTCACATAGTATATTTCAAGAAAAGTTCAATGTTGGCATGGTAAGCACATGTGGATGTGGACCCTTCAAAATGCTATGGAAACATGTTGGCAAAAGCTCCAAGACTCTTTCATTTTTTGTTAAGTGATCCAAGATCACATTGAGTCCATTGGAAAGCTAATACTATTAAAAGGGGATGAGGTTTTGATCATGACTTAGTTGCTCAAAGTGCTTGAAGATATGACTGCAAAAACCTCAGCCACTTTCCCACATTCCGATCTGTCAAAACCCTAAGTATCAATCTCGGTCCCACCGATACATCTACACCCAGACACACCGAGTTCAACCTAGATAGAGCCACACCCAAACCCTAGATACTCATAGAACGAGATGACATTTGGTCCCACCAAAATGCAGTGACCAAGATTCTGTGACCCTTCAATTCCATTTTGGAATTACCAAGTTGAATTGATCGGAACTACCAAAATGAGGTTTTGCTTGGGTCATCGTAAATTAGTCCGTCCGAGTGGATCCATTCGGTCTCCTAACATTCAAATCTTTTACACAAGTCAGTCTCACCGAGATTTTGTTTTGGTGTCACCGTGATGTGCCAAAAGATGGTAGCGGTTGGATCTTTGGTGAAGGCTATATGTACCCCTCCACCTCCACTTACTCTCCAAGAGATCCATCAGAAGGAAAGTACACTTCCACCATTCATTTTCTAAGAGAGAACGACCTACTCATGTGTTGAGATCAAGGCATTCCAATCCAACTATTTGAACCTTCATTTCTAACCTCCCCAAGTTGCTTTCCACTTCAATCCTTCTCCTGCCCAAGCCAAATCTATGAGAGAGTGAATGAGTGTTGAGGAGACTATCTTTTGAAGCACAAGAGCAAGGAGTTCATCATCATCATCAACAACAACACCAACACCAACAACATCTATTACCTTTTCGAGAGTGGTGTCCCCTAGATTGGTTAGGTGTCACTTGGGAGCCTACAAGATCATGTGGAGTTGAACCAAGGAGTTACTAAAGGCATGGAGATCGCCTACTTCGTGAATATCTACCCCGAGTGAGGCTAGTCCTTCATGGACGTAAGCCATGGTTGAATAGACAAGGTTGCTTATTCGTGACCCTTCGTGGGTCCCTCCATGGACTCACACAGCCATTACCCTCAGTGGGTTGAAGTCTCCATCAACATGGACGTAGGATAGCAACACCTATAGAACCACGCCAAAAACCACCATGTCTTCATTGCATTTGATCTTCCTATCTCTACCCCTTTACTTTCCGCAGACTTGTGATACATCCATTTTGCATCATGTTTTTATGTTGATATTTATTGCATTATGGACTGTTATTACACTTCGTGGTGCAATTCTCATGCTGTTTCTCTCTGTTTTTGCAAGATTCACATGAAGAGGGAGAATGCCGGCAGTTGGAATTCTAGACCGGAAAGGAGCAAATGTTAGATGCCTATTCTGTACAACTCCAAATGTCCTGAAACTTCATGGAGACTTATTTTGGAATATATAAAAAATATTGGCAAAGACATACCAAGAGGGGACCCACCAGGTGACCACAAGCCTAGGGAGTGCGCCCTACCCACAGGGCACACCCCCCAAGCTTGTGGGCCCCTGGCCAGCCCTTGATGCCCATCTTCTGTTGTATGAAGTGTTTTGACCTATAAAAAAATAGAGAGAAGACTTTCGGGATGAAGCGCCGCTGTCTCGAGGCGAAACTTGGGCAGAAGCAATCTAGGTCTCCTGTGGAGCGATTCCGCCGGGGATACTTCCCTCTGGGAGGGGGAAATCAAAGCCATCGTCATCACCGGCGATCCTGTCATCATGGGAGGAACAATCTTCATCAACATCTTCAACAGCACCATCTCATGTCAAACCCTAATTCATCTCTTGTATTCAATCTTTGTCTCAAAACCTCATATTGGTACTTGTGGGTTGCTAGTAGTGTTGATTACTCATTGTAATTTATACTAGTTGGTTTATTTGGTGGAAGATCATATGTTCAGATCCTTAATGATATTTAATACCCCTTTGAGCATGAACATGAACATGCTTTGTGAGTAGTTTCTTTTGTTCCTGAGGACATGGGAGAAGTCTTGTTATAAGTAATCATGTGAATTTGGTATTCGTTCGATATTTTGATGAGATGTATGGTGGCTTTCCTTTAGTGGTGTTAAACATCGACTACATGACACTTCACCATGATTTGAGCCTAGGTGGAAGGCATTGGGAAGTAGCAAGTAGATGATGGGTTTCTAGAGGGACAGAAGCTTAAACCCTAGTTTGCGTGTTGCTTCGTAAGGGGCCGATTTGGATCCACATGTTTAATGATATGGTTATATTTATCTTAATTCTTCTTTTGTAGTTGTGAATGCTTGCTAGAGGGGTTAATCATAAGTGGGAGGCGTGTCCAAGTAAGGACAGCACCCAATCACCGGTCCACCCACATACCAAATTATCAAAGTAGCTAACGTGAATCATATGAGCATGATGAAAACTAACTTGATGATAATTCCCATGTGTCCTCGGGAGAGCTTTGCTTTATATAAGAGTTCTTCCAGGCTTGTCTTTGCTATAAAAAGGATTGGTCCACCTTGCTGCACCTTTGTTACAATTGCTACTTGTTACCCGTTACGAATTACCTTGCTACCAAACTATTTGTTACCGATATTTTCAGTGTTTGCATAGAATACCTTTCTAAAAACCACTTGTCATTTCCTTCTACTCCTCGTTGGGTTCGACACTCTTACTTATCGGAAGGACTATGATTTATCCCCTATACTTGTGGGTAATCAAGACTCTTTTCTGGCACCGTTGTTGTGGAGTGAAGCACCTCTGGTGAGTGGAATTTGGTAAGGAAACCTTTATATTACTTGCTGAAATTTACTATCACTTGTCACTATGGAAAATAATCCTTTGAGGGGCTTGTTAGGAGTATCTTCACCTCGTCCAGAAGCAATAAGAGTTGCTCCTCAACCAACTGCACCTACTGAAAATATTTATTGTGAGATTCCTTCGGGTATGATAGAGAAACTGCTAGCTAATCCTTATGCAGGAGATGGAACGACGCATCCAGAGATGCACCTGATATATGTGGATGAAATTTGTGGATTGTTTAAGCTTGTAGGTTTATCTGAAGATAGATTCATGAAAAGGTTATATTGGGGGGGGGGGTATTAACATGGTATGGGCTATGTGATGATATTGGAACATGGGATTGGAACCGATTGAAATTGGAATTTCATCAGAAGTTTTATCCTATGCATCTAGTTCATCGTGATCTGAATTATATATATAATTTTTGGCCTCGTGAACAAGAAAGTATCGCTCAAGCTTGGGGGATGCTTAAGTCAATGATGTATTCATGTCCCAATCATGAGCTCTCAAGAGAAATTATTATACATATTTTTTATGCTCGGCTTTCTCGTAATGATCAATCCATGCTCGATAGTTCTTGTACTAGTTCTTTTATGAAGAAGTCTATTGAATTTAGATGGGATCTTTTGGAAAGAATTAAACATAGCTCTAAAGATTGCGAACTCGACAAAGGTAAAGAGTCGGGTATAAAGCTCGAGTTTGATTGTGTTAAATCTTTTATGGATACCGATGCCTTTCATAAATTTAGCATCAAGTATGGACTTGACTCTGAGATACTAGCACTACTAGAGAAAAGGCTAGCAGCAGCCCGGGTTCAGGTGTATCAGTAGCGCGGGGAGTGGCGCTACTAATAAGGTGCTATAGCTAACACATAGCAGTAGCGTGTGCTCACCGGCGCTACTGCTACACAAGTGTAGCAGAAGCGCTACTGCTAACCAGGACAAAAAGTGTGTCCCATTTGAAAATTAGCAGTAGCGACCTTAGAAAAAGCGTGCTACTACAACATCCATAGCAGTAGCACGGCTCGCGGAAGCGTGCTGCTACTAAATGGAGTTTGGGGGGCTCTGTCGGTCGATATTTGTAGCAGCTCGGGTAACACCAAGCGCGCTACTGCTAAATGCTTGTCAGTAGCGGGTTTTACACAACCGCACTACTGCTAATTAGCAGCATCGCTCCTTTTTGAGCCGCGCTGCTGCTAAGATTCTGTGTATAGGCTTTTCCCTAGTATTGTATAGCTTCTTTTTATGAATCATTTTCTACTCATGTTCATCTCCCCAAGGAGAAGTGGTTTAAGTATAATCACCCTATTGAAGTAAAAGTAGAAGAGCCCACTAAATCTAAAGAAGAAACTATTACTTATAGTGTTAATCCAGTTATTCCTACTGCTTACATTGAGAAACCCCCTTTTCCTGTAAGGATAAAAGAACATGCTAAGGTTTCAACTGTGGTCAACAAAAGTTATATAAGAACACCTACACCCTCTGAACATATTAAAGTTGAACCGATTGTTGCTATGGTTAAAGATCTATCGGTCAATAACATTGATGAGCATGTTATTTATTTTTGTGGTGAAACTGCTAGAATTGCTAAACCCGATGATACAGATATAAATAGCCCGTTGTTGGCATGCATGTTGACTCTGTTAAAATAGGAGATCATTGTTATCATGGCTTATGTGATTTGGGTGCTAGTGTGAGTGCTATCCCATTTATCTTATATCAAGAAATTATGAATGATATTGCACCTGCTGAGATAGAAGACATTGATGTTACTACTAAGCTTGCTAATAGAGATACTATTACACACTTGGGATTGTTAGAGATGTTGAAGTCCTGTGTGGGAAAATAAAATACCCTACTGAGTTTTCTAGTGCTTGGGTCATCGCAAATCGATCCGTCCGAGTGGATCCATTTGGTCTCACCGAGATTCCTAACGTTGGAATCTTTTACACAAGTCAATCTCACCGAGATTTTGTTTCAGTGTCACCGAGATGTGCCAAAAGGTGGTAGTTGTTGGATCTTTGGTGAAGGCTATATATACCCCTCCACCTCCACTTACTCTCAAAGAGATCCATCAGAAGGAAACTACACTTCGACCATTCATTTTCTAAGAGAGAACCACATACTCATCTGTTGAGATCAAGGCATTCCAATCCAACTATTTGAACCTTGATTTCTAGCCTCCCCAAGTTGCTCTCCACTCCAATCCTTCTCCTACCCAAGCCAAATCTATGAGAGAGTAAATGAGTGTTGAGGAGACTATCTTTTGAAGCACAAGAGCAAGGAGTTCATCATCAACAACAACCTCTATTACCTTTTGGAGAGTGTTGTCTCCTAGATTGGTTAGGTGTCACTTGGGAGCCTCCAAGATCATGTGGTGTTGAACCAAGGAGTTTGTAAGGGCAAGAGACCGCCTACTTCGTGAAGCTCTACCCTGAGTGAGGCTAGTCCTTTGTGGACGTAAGCCATGGTGAAATAGAAAAGGTTGATTCTTCGTGGAGCCTTCGTGGGTGGAGCCCTCGAGGACTCACACAGTTGTTACCATCCATGGGTAGAAGTCTCCATCAACGTGGGCGTACGATAGTACCACCTATCGAAACCACGCCAAAAACCACCATGTCTTCATTCCGTTTGATTTTCCTATCTATACCCCCTTAATTTCTACACACTTGCATGTTGTACTATTTCCGCTTCCGTATCTCCACATATGCATGTGTAGAAAGTATTGGCTGCAACTTAGCAAGTGCCAAAATCTGCATAAACTTCAAGAAAACTAAAAATTCCACCTTTGGTTTGTTAAGTGTTTATTCACACTCTACCTTCTTGATCCTACAGAGCCCTGATACGTCTCCAACGAGTCTATAATTTTTTATTATTACATGCTATTATATTATCTATTTTGGATGTTTTATATGCATTATTAGGCTATTTTATATTATTTTTGGGACTAATTTATTAACCTAGCGCCTAGTGCCAGTTTCTGTTTTTTCCTTGTTCTCCAGTTTCGCAGAAAAGGAATATCAAACGGAGTCCAAACGGAATAAAACTTCAGGATGATTTTTCTTGGACCCAAAGACACCCAGAGGACTTGGAATCCAAGCCAGAAGATCCATGAGGCGGCGGCAAGGCTGGAGGGCGCGCACTAGGGGGGCACCCCTTGCCTTGTGGCCCCCTCGGGGGTCCCCTGACCTACTTCTTCATCCTATATATTTACATATATTCCAGAACCCTCAGAAGCATCCACGGAAATACTTTTCCACCATCGCGTGTCTCTGACCTCGCTAGATCCCATCTCGAGGCCTTTTCCGGTACTCTGCCGGAGGGGGATTCGATCATAGAGGGCTTCTACATCAACCCTATTGCCCTTCCGATAAAAGCATGAGTAGTTTACCTCAGACCTACGGGTCCATAGCTAGTAGCTAGATGGCTTCTTCTCTCTCTTTGATTCTCAATACCATGTTCTCCTCGATGTTCTTGGAGATCTATCCGATGTAATATTCTTTTGCGGTGTGTTTGTCGAGATCCAATGAATTGTGGATTTATAATCAGCTTATCTATGAATATTATTTTAATCTTCTCTGAATTCTTATATGCATGATTTGATATGTTTGTATTTCTCTTCGAATTAGTAGTTTGGTTTGGCCAACTAGATTGGTTTTTCTTGCAATGGAGAGGTGCTTAGCTTTGGGTTCAATCTTGTGTGATTTCACCCAGTGAAAAAGTAGGGGCAGTGTTAGTGTCAAAACCGGCGGATCTCGGGTAGGGGGTCCCGAACTGTGCGTCTAGGCGGATGGTAACAGGACACAAGGGACACGATGTCTTTACCCAGGTTCGGGCCCTCTCGATGGAGGTAAAACCCTACTCTTGCTTGATTAATATTGATGATATGGGTAGTACAAGAGTAGATCTACCACAAGATCGGAGTGTCTAAACCCTGGAAGCTAGCCTATGGTATGATTGTTGTTCGTCCTACGGACTAAAACTCTCCGGTTTATATAGACACCGGAGAGGGCTAGGGTTACACAGAGTCGGTTACAATGGGGGGAGAACTTCATATCATATCGCCAAGCTTGCCTTCCACGCCAAGGAACGTCCCTATCCGGACACGGGACGGAGTCTTCAATCTTGTATCTTCATAGTTTGGGAGTCCGGCCAAAGGTCATAGTCCGGCCATCCGGACACCCCCTAATCCAGGACTCCCTCAGTAGCCCCTGAACCAGTCTTCAATGATGACGAGTCCGGCGCGCAAGTTGTCTTCAGCATTGCAAGGCGGGTTCCTCCTCCGAATATTTCATAGAAGATGTTGAACACCAGGGTAGTGTCCGGCTCTGCAAAATAAGTTCCACATTCCACCATAGAGAGAATAATATTTGCGTTAATCGGATCTACTGATGTATTCCGTGGCGTGAGATCATGCCACGACCAGGCTTTTATTCATTTTATTGTTCCACCTCAGCGCGTTTAGCGAGGCGGTTTCCTTGGCATGTCTTGTCAAAGCAGAGATCGTGTCCCCTTATTCCGGGATTCTCATCAATACGGGCTTGGGTAACCCAACCGCGCCACTTACCGCGGTGCTTGGGAGATAAGCGAGTTTTTATTAGGCCGGTGGGGGGCTCGTAGTTTTGGCCGCCATATAAGGGGATAAGAATCCGTCCTTTCCATTCACGCCTTCTTCCTCCTCTGCTTATCCGTCCCTGCGCGCTCGAGCTCCAGCGCCCAAGCCCGCACTTCCCACCTCAACCTTCTCTAACCATGTCCGGAGCGGGAGGTAGATGGATGGCCTCCTCCGTTACGGAGGGGCAAATCAAAAACCTGAGGAAGGCCGGATACTTGTCTAACGACATCGCGCACCGGCTTCCAGATGTGGGGCAACTCATCCCCACCCCCAGGCCCCATGAGAGGGTTGTTTTTCTTCCCCATTTCCTCCGCGGACTGGGTTTTCCCCTTCACTCGTTTGTCCGGGGGCTCATGTTCTACTACGGCCTGGACTTCCACGATCTGTCCCCGAACTTCATCCTCAATATCTCGGCATTTATCGTCGTGTGCGAGGCCTTCTTCCGCATCCAGCCCCACTTTGGCCTATGGCTGAAAATCTTCAACGTCAAGCCGAAGGTCATGCAAGGCCGACAGGCGGAATGCGGAGGTGCCATGGTGGGCAAGATAGCCAACGTCACCTGGCTCGAGGGTGCCTTCGTGGAAACCATCAAAGGGTGGCAATCGGGGTGGTTTTATATCACCAAGCCGCGTGACCCTAAATGGGCAGCGGCCCCCGAATTTCGATGCGGCATCCCCACCCGGCTCACATCTTGGAAAGAGACGGGCCTGTCGTGGGGCAATCCGTAAGAGGTGACCAGACTCCAAACCTGCGTCCGAGACCTGGTGACCAAGAAGGTCAAGCTTGTCAACGTGGTCCAGGTCATGCTCTTCCGCCAGATCCTCCCGTGTCAACGACGGGACTTCAATTTGTGGGAGTTCAACCCGGCCCAGCACCAGACTCTATCCCGGCTCTTCGAAACGAAGCACGAGGACGCCTGGAAGGTGCTTTTCAAGAGTTCCGAGGTCTCCCCTCCCGTCACAGAGGATCGCGGATTCTGTGCCAAATGTCAAGCCTCCGAAGTAAGCTTACATTTAGTCCCTTACGGGATACCCGAATTTCATAGTGTGACTTTATGTGGGATCTAAACTCCCGTTCCTTTGACAGGACTGGAAGAGGACATCCGGACAGTTTGACTGTCCGGCCCCTTTGCCTGAAGGCCCAGTAGACGCACACTTAGCGAAGCTACTGGTTCCGGCACCTCACGTGGTGCTGGAGAAGAAGGCCAATGAGAAGGCCACTGGGACCCGAAAGAGTTCCCGGCGCCCGGTGTCGTCGGATTTGCCCGATGGCCCCAACGCACCCTCCGCGTCCGAAGACAAGGAGGAGGAAGAAGAAGAAGATGCCTCTCCCCCTCCAACGGGGGAGGAAAGAAGATAAAGGCCGCCCCAATTGAGGAAGTCGGAGGGTCCAAGAAGGGGAAGACCCTTCTGCCGGACAACGCCCCCGACGCCAAAGACGGCAGGGGGGACTGGCCATCCAGGGTCTAGCCCCTGGCAAAACCGTAAGTGTTTGGCTACCCGAATGACTTATTGCACTCCTTTATTATTCGATAGCTTTTAACGCCGAAGCTAATCATGCAGTCCGCGCAGAGCTCAGCTCGGCGATTCGTCGAGCGGATCTCTGGATTTGTCTGACGTGAATAGCGCTTCACTTCCGACGGCCTCCTCCCCTCTCCCTACAGATGACGCTGAGGTGGAGTCCCATAGGGGATAAAACTAGGAGGAGGTGGTCCTGGAGGCGCCTCAAGGCGA
Source organism: Triticum dicoccoides (assembly GCF_002162155.2). Taxonomy (NCBI): domain Eukaryota; kingdom Viridiplantae; phylum Streptophyta; class Magnoliopsida; order Poales; family Poaceae; genus Triticum; species Triticum dicoccoides. The sequence continues at coordinate 240,983,627 of NC_041393.1, forward strand.
CCTTCCGGACTCCAGGCCCAAAGGGGGTAATGCCCCGGAGGGATCTAAGTACGGCCCCGGGCCGGACACTGCTCCGGAACCATCAGCGGTTCCAGAGTCTGACAGGCGGCACCTTCATAAGAAGGGCAAGCCTGTGACGCCGGTGACTTCCGTCCACCCGGAGGCACCGGACAATTTGCTGGAGGAGCTTAACGGTGCCTCCATCGACGAAGAACACCGCACTGTTATGAGTGCGGTGATTCAGAAGGTTCAGCCTGCACAAGCCTGTTAACGGGCTTTGAGGTATGTGTTCAAAAAAAAATATAAAAAATATTACCTCATAGACAGTAGCCCCTGATGCTCAGTTCGGTGTTCGGAAAGAAAAGCCGAGCTGAGGATCTAAAAAGATATACGCAAGAGTCTAATAGAAATATGTCAATATGGGAATGCAGGCTGCGCTGCTGACCTCTGCCGCACTAACTGCGGGGGTCAATGCATTGAAGGAAAGCCTCGAGCGGTCTGAGAGCGAGCTCGGCCGTGCCAAGAATCAGCTCGAGGATAAAGAGGGTACAAAGTACCTCCTGTAAATGTATATAGAAATACTTGGTTGCAAAATAATAGGACCAACGTAAATGTTGCAGGAGCCATGACCGAGGTGGCGACCCTGAAGGAGGCGGTCTCCAAGGCCAAAAAGAGTGCGGCCTTGGAGCGCACCGAGCGAGAGAAGCAGGAGGCGCGGGTGGCGGAGGTGCGGCAAGAGCTCCAGGCTCTCGTTGAAAAACACGAGAGTTTGGAGCGTGACTCGAAGACTTGAGAGTCCGAGCTTGCCTTGGCTCTTGAGAGTGCCAAGACCGCTAAGGCCGAAGCCCAGAAGGTCCTTCAGGAGATTGAGGCGATGAAGAAGATAGCGGCGGGTAAGGCATTCTTTATGCAAAGCAAAAATATAAAAGTTAATTATCTGCTACTTACCCGAATCCGGAGCTCTCCAGGAGCGTTCGCCGATCTCCCCCGTAGTGTGTCTGATGCCACCGCATACTACCGAGCCGAAGAGGGGAGCTCGACGGAAAAAGTGTTCTGGTCTCAGTATGCTGAGGCCGAACATCCGGTGCCACTGAGCGACCAGCTGAAGCAGCTGGTCGAGCTCCACAAGGTGGCCGAACAGGCCATGAAGGGCCTCATAGCTCGGCTGTGCCCTGGAGAAGTCATGCCTAGGAGCTACTTCGGTCTGGTGCGGCGGCTGGTGGACGCGTGTCCATGGATTGAGGTCGTCAAGCGCTCCGTTTGTATTGAAGGTGCCCATCGGGCCCTTGCCCGTGCTAAGGTGCACTGGGGCAAGCTAGACGTGGAGAAGCTGTTGACGGACGCGCCACCGCCGGGCAAGGAGTATCGTATGCCCGAGATGTATTGTAATGGCGTTCTGAAGGGTGCCCGCCGTATAGCGGTTGAGTGCTCCAAAGATGTAATTTTTGAGTAGACTCGCATTTGTTATCTTGTACGCTGAAGCTTTGTTCATATGTGTTAAGCAATGCTTGTTAATTTAAAATATTACCTTCTGTGCGGCCGTTTATCAAATCTGAGAGATGCAAGTCGTCGGCTTCGACCCCCATGCCACGAGTGCTGGGGTGTTCGGGATAAACCTGAGCGCTCTTGTTCCCATTCTTGGGTCCATCTAGGGAGGCGTTCAGCACAACGAACCAGTCCGTCGGACTTATAATGCTTTATCGCTCTCACTTAGCCATAGAATTCTATAATTTTAAATTTCGGCGAAGCCCCTGGTATTCAGAAGACCGAGTTCGGGGCGCTATCCACGCCTAGGTCGGATAAGTCCGGTTCCTCGCTCGAAGCGGCATAAGTCTTTAAGGACTCGAAGAAACCTCGTGAACAGTGACCGGTCTCTCGCACTATCATGACAGTCAGTTTTAGCTTTCTCTACTGAGGTGTTAACCCAGCTTAACTGGGGCACAATCGCAGTAGTTCTCCCAGCGCTACCTTAGCCAACAATGCGGAACGTAAGGTACCAAAACATGGGAGCCGGGCAAACCCAACTATTGACCAAAGACATGATTCAGAGCCGATGCATATAGTGCTATAAGATCGGGGTGCCGCACTCGTTAGAGTGTTTGGTCTTCTCACACCATGTTATGGGGTGTTGTAAGCCCCTGGTGTATTATCCGTACCAAAGTGTACGGTTGCAGAATGTCATGACTGAACATATTTGTATGTAAAAATAGATAAGTACAATAATAGGTAAGAGCTATATATTGTTTATTAAAAAAGGGCTGCTGTGAAAGCAGAACGATACAAGAAGTGCGGTAAGCAAGAGATGGGAGTATTGGACATATTCCCCTCCAGGGGAAAGCTGCGGGATTGTAAGTAAAACAGGTATTAAACTCGTTATAGAGACCACCTGGACTTTTGATGTGGCTTGCTTCCTCCCTGGCTATTGCATCGTGGGTTCGGCGAGTGTATTGCCGGACAGGCCTTCCGAATAGTTTGGTCCTAAAAGTGTGTGAAAAGGAAAACGGCGAAATAGGGAGCCCCTTAGTGCGGTTGAGCCGCATTCTGGACGTGCCGATGTTGGGTTGGGGCCGCAATGCTATGCTTGCTCGGAACGTGCCAGCTAGATTTGTTGTAGGTTACTTCGGGCTCGCTTGACGTTGTCCAGACGTTTGACGCCTGGATTGGAGAACTGCCTTGAGAGGCTACTCTGTACTTCTGCCGCCAGGGCTGCCGTGTGCTCCTCCATTCGGAGAGAGCGTTCGGTGTTTCCGTTTACCGTGATGACTCCGTGAGGTCCTGGCATCTTGAGCTTGAGATATGCGTAGTGCGGCACCGCATTGAATTTTGCAAATGCGGTTCGTCCGAGTAGGGCGTGATAGCCGCTGCGGAATGGGACTATGTCGAAGATTAACTCCTCACTCCGGAAGTTATCCGGGGATCCGAAGACCACCTCGATTGTGACCGAGCCTGTACAGCTGGCTTCTACCCCTGGTATGACACCTTTGAAGGTTGTCTTTGTGGGTTTAATCCTTGAAGGATTGATGCCCATTTTTCGCACTGTGTCCTGATAAAGCAGGTTCAGGCTACTGCCGCCGTCCATTAGGACTCTGGTACGGTGAAATCCGTCTATAATTGGGTCTAGGACCAGTGCGGCGAATCTGCCATGACGGATGCTGGTGGGATGGTCCCTTCGATCAAAGGTGATCGGGCAGGAGGACCATGGGTTGAACTTTGGGGCGACTGGCTCCAGCGCATAGACGTCCTTGAGAGCATGCTTACGCTCCCTTTTGGGGATGTGGGTTACATATATCATATTCACCGTCCGAACTTGCGGGGGAAATCCCTTCTGTCCTTTGTTGTTCGGCGGCCGGGGCCCCTCCTCATCATCGCTATGTAGCCCCTTGTCACTGGTCTTGGCACTTAACTTGCCTGCCAGCTTGAACACCCAACAATCCCTATTGGTGTGATTGGCTAGCTGTTTGGGGGTGCCGTGTATCTGGCATGAGCGATCGAGTATCCGGTCTAAGCTGGATGGGCCCTCAGGGTTTCTTTTGAATGGCTTCTTCTGCTGACCCAGTTTAGAGCCTCTGAATCTGCCATTGACTGTCGTATCTTCAGTGTTCTCACCGTTAATGCGGCGCGTATGCTTGTTGCGACATGACCTGCCATTGTTATCCTCGGTATCCGAATTGCCAGGGCTCTTGGTTATGTTATTGCTACGAGCTAGTCAGCTGTCTTCTCCTGCATAGAAGCGGGTCATGAGTGTCGTGAGGGCTGCCATAGACTTCGGCTTTTCCTGTCCTAGGTGCCGGGCAAGCCATTCATCTCAGATGTTGTGTCTGAAGGCCGCAAGGGCCTCGGCGTCCGGACAATCGACTATTTGGTTTTTCTTGGTTAGGAACCGTGTCCAAAATTGTCTGGCCGATTACTCTGGCTGCTGGATTATGTGGCTTAGGTCATCTGCGTCTGGTGGTCGCACATACGTGCCCTGGAAGTTGTCAAGGAATGCGGATTCTAGGTCCTCCCAACAACTAATTGACTCTGCTGGCAGGCTGTTAAGCCAATGTCGAGATGGTCCTTTAAGCTTGAGCGGGAGGTATTTGATGGCGTGTAGATCATCACCACGGGACATGTGGATATGAAGGAGATAATCCTTGATCCATACCGCAGGATCTGTTGTGCCATCGTATGATTCGATGTTTACGGGTTTGAAGCCCTTGGGGATTTGATGATCCATTACTTCGTTTGTGAAGCATAGTGGGTGTGCGGCGCCCTGTACTGGGCTATATCACGACGCAGCTCGGACGAGCTTGGTCTGTTGTATTCGGCCGGGCCATACTTATTGTGTCCAGTGTGACGGCTAGCGTCACGTGAAGCGGGGCTCCCATGCGATCCGTAGATCGATCTTGTTTTCCTTGCCTTATTCTCCAAGATGTCTCGCAGGTCTGTTGCGTCTCCCCGTACTCTGGTATGTTTTGAGCGGTGTCGGGATGCGGCTTGGGTTGAGGGCCTAAAGGCCTCTCTATCGCGGCCACGGGGTGGCCGATCTGGCGCATCGTACGCTGGTGATGTAGGTTTAGTTGCTTCCTCCTCAAGTTGGGGTAGCATCCTGCGCTTTGGGTAGCTCTTGGATGGGCGTTCTAGTTTATACTCTTCGGCTGCCAGGACTTCGGTCCATCTGTCGGCTAGCAAGGCTTGGTCAGCTCTAAGCTGCTGCTGTTTCTTCTTGAGGCTGCTTGCCGTGGCTACGAGCCTGCGTTTGAAACGCTCTTGTTCGACGGGATCCTATGGCACGACGAATTCGTCGTCGTCGAGGCTTGCCTCGTCTTCGGAGGGAGGCATGTAATTGTCGTCCTCATCCTCTTTGTCGGCCGCTCTTTCATGAGGGCTGGCTCCTTCGTCCTCCTGCACTGAATCCTGCTGGAGGGGGTTGTCTTCGGCACTGTCCGGCATGTTGTTATCTCCGGTGCCGGAATCGCCATTTTTGCTTTGGTGGGACTTAGAGCGGCGCCGCTGACGTCGGTGCTTGGGTTTCTTCTTGGAGGGGTCATCCTCCGTTTTCTCCTCGCCATCCCCCGCTTTAGGAGTGTCCACCATGTATATGTCATATGACGAGGTGGCTTTCCAGTTCCCTATAGGTGCTGGTTCTTGATCGTCTCCTTCATCGGCGTCCATGCCGTCGATGTCTTCGAAGTCAAAGTCGAGCATGTCGGTTAAATCGTCGATAGTGGCTATGAAGTGGGTGGTGGGTGGGCTACGAATTTCTTCGTCGTCCGCATCCCAACCGTGTTGGTCATAGTCCGGCCAGGGCTCTCCTGACAAAGAGAGAGACTTTAACGAATTTAGGATATTGCCGAAAGGTGAGTGCTGAAAGACATCCGCGGCGGTGAACTCCATGACCAGAGCCCAGTCGGGCTTAGTCGGAAGAGGTGCGGGATTTACGGAGTCCGGATCGGAGTCCGGCACCTTGGAGTCACGGGCCTTGTGAGGGACTAGGCTGGTATCCGGCTCTACCGCCGTAGAGATTGCAGCTTCCGGGGCGGCATCCAACCGTCCGTCCCCGACTGGCGCAGCAGGCTCTGAGCTAATGGTTGGAGCGGACACCTGAGCGACGGTCTGGGTGTTGTCCGATGACAGAGCTAGATCCTTCCCATCGTGACTGTGCGGCGTGCCCGGTTGTGGCTCGAATCCGTCAAAGATCAAGTCCCCGCGGATGTCGGCCGTGTAGTCTAAGATTCCAAACCTCACCTGGTGGCCAGGGGTGTAGCTTTCGATCTGCTCCAGATGGCTGAACGAGTCGGCCCGCAGTGCAAAGCCGCTGAATACGAAGATCTGTCCGGGAAGGAAAGTCTCATCCCGGACCGCATCGCGATTGTCGAGCGAAGAAGCCATCGGGCCTAAAGGCGACGATACAGAGGAACTCTCAATCAAAGCACCAATGTCAGTGTCAAAACTGGTGGATCTCAGGTAGGGGGTCCCGAACTGTGCGTCTAAGCGGATGGTAACAGGAGACAAGGGACACGATGTTTTTACCCAGGTTCGGGCCCTCTCGATGGAGGTAAAACCCTACTCCTGCTTGATTAATATTGATGATATGGGTAGTACAAGAGTAGATCTACCACGAGATCGGAGTGGCTAAACCCTAGAAGCTAGCCTATGGTATGATTGTTGTTCGTCCTATGGACTAAAACTCTCCGGTTTATATAGACACCGGAGAGGGCTAGGGTTACACAGAGTCGGTTACAATGGGAGGAGATCTTCATATCTTATCGCCAAGCTTGCCTTCCACACCAAGGAAAGTCCCTATCCGGACACGGGACGGAGTCTTCAATCTTGTATCTTCATAGTTCGGGAGTCCGGCCAAAGGTCATAGTCCGGCCATCCGGACACCCCCTAATCCAGGACTCCCTCGGGTGGAGAGACACGTATTGAATTGTTGCCATCAAGGATAAAAAGATGGGGTTTTCATCATATTGCTTGAGTTAATTCCTCTACATCATGGCATCTCACTTAAGGCGTTATTCCGTTCTTTATGAACTTAATAATCTAGATGCATGCTGGATAGCGGTCAATGTGTGGACTAATAGTAGTAGATGTAGGCAGGAGTCAGTCTACTTCACACAGACGTGATGCTTATATTTCATAATCATTGCCTTGGATATCGTCATAACTTTGCGCTTTCCTATCAATTGCTCGACAGTAATTTGTTCACCCACCGTATTATTTGCCTTCATGAGAGAAGCCTCTAGTGAAAACTATGGCCCCCAAGTCTATTCTCTATCATACTTGTTTCCGATCTACTATTTTGTAATCTTTTATTTTCAGATCTATAAACCAACAAAACCCAAAAATATTTAGTTACCTTTTAGTTTTATCTATCTCTATGTGATCTCACCTTTGCAATTGATCATGAAAGGATTGATAACCCCTTTATCGTGTTGGGTGCAAGTGTTTGATTGTTTGTGCAGGTGCATCTATTGGGGACTTGCTTGTACCTCCTACTGGATTGATACCTTGGTTCTCTTACTGAGGGAAATACTTATCTCTACTTTGCTGTATCACCCTTTCCTTTTCATGGGAAAAACCAATGCAAGCTCAAGAAGTAACAGGAAGAATTTCTAGTGCCGTTGCCGAGGAGGTATTCATCAAGCCTACCAAGTACCCATCATAAACTCTCATCTCTTACATTACATTATTTTCCATTTTCCTCTCATTTCCTCTCCCCCGCTTCTAAAATGATTTTTAGAAAAATAAAAAAAGATTTGCCTCTTTATTCGCCGTTTTTCCGTTTGTCTTTTCGCTTTCTTTTTGTTTGCTTGTGTGTTAGATTGCTTGCTTTGTCACGATGACTCAAGAGAACACCAAGTTGTGTGACTTTTCCAGTACCAATAACAAAGATATTATTAGTACTCCAATTGCTCCCACCACTAGTGCGAAATCTTATGAAATTAATGCCACTTTATTGAATCTTGTTATGAAAGAACAATTTTCCGACCTTCCTAGTGAAGATGACGCATCCCATCTAAACACTTCCACTGAATTGTGTGATATGCAAAAGAAGAAAGATGTGGATAATGATAAATTGAAGCTATTTCCGTTCTCACTTTGAGATCGTGTTAAAACTTGGTTTTCATCTTTGCCTCCAAGTATTTTCCTCCCGCTAAGATCATCTCCCTTAGGAATGATATTATGAATTTTAAGCAACTTGATCATGAACATGTTGCACAATCTTGGGTGAGGATGACATTGATGATAAGAAATTGCCCAACTCATGGTTTAAGTTTATGGATGATTATACGAAAAAATTATGCAGGATTGAATTTTGATTCTAGAAATCTTTTAGATTCGGCCGCGGGAGGCACTTTTATGGAAATCACATTAGGAGAAGCTAATAAACTCCTATAAAATATTATGGCTAATTATTCTCAATGGCACACCGAAAGACCTTCTACTAGTAAAAATGTGCACGCGATTGAATAAATAAATGTTTTGAGTGGAAAGATGGATGAGCTTATGAAATTGTTTGGTAATAGAGTTCTCCTACTAATCCTAATGATATGCCTTTGTCCACTTTGATTGAGAATAATAATGAATCTATGGATGTGAATTTTGTTGGTAGGAACAATTTTGGTAATAACACATATAGAGGTAATTTCAACTCTAGGTCGTTTCCTAGTAATTCGTCTAATAATTATGGTAATTCCTACAACAATTCTTATGGAAATTATAATAAGATGTCCACTGATCTTGAGAACAATATTAAAGAATTTATTAGTTCGCAAAAGAATTTCAGTGCTATGGTTGAAGAAAAATTGCTTAAGATTGATGGTTTGGCTAGCAACATGGATAGAATTTCTCTTGAGATTGGTTAGGTGTCACTTGGGAGCCTACAAGATCATGTGGAGTTGAACCAAGGAGTTACTAAAGGCATGGAGATCGCCTACTTCGTGAATATCTACCCCGAGTGAGGCTAGTCCTTCATGGACGTAAGCCATGGTGGAATAGACAAGGTTGCTTATTCGTGACCCTTCGTGGGTCCCTCCATGGAAGTCCCATCAACATGGATGTACGATAGCAACACCTATAGAACCACGCCAAAAACCACCATGTCTTCATTGCATTTGATCTTCCTATCTCTACCCCTTCACTTTCCGCACACTTGTGATATATCCATTTTGCATCATGTTTTTATGTTGATATTTATTGCATTATGGACTGTTATTACACTTTGTGGTGCAATTCTCATGCTGTTTCTCTCTTATTTTGCAAGATTCACATGAAGAGGGAGAATGCCGGCAGTTGGAATTCTGGACCGGAAAGGAGCAAATGTTAGATGCCTATTCTGTACAACTCCAAATGTCCTGAAACTTCACGGAGATTTATTTTGGAATATATAAAAAATATTGGCAAAGACATACCAGGAGGGGACCCACCAGGCGACCACAAGCCTAGGGAGTGCGCCCTACCCCCAGGGCACACCCCCCAAGCTTGTGGGCCCCTGGCCAGCCCTTGATGTCCATCTTCTGCTGTATGAAGTGTTTTGACCTAGAAAAAATAGAGAGAAGACTTTCGGGATGAAGCGCCGCTGTCTCGAGGAGAAACTTGGGTAGAAGCAATCTAGGGCTCCTATGGAGCGATTCCGCCGGGGAAACTTCCCTTCGGGAGGGGGAAATCGAAGCCATCGTCATCACCAGCGATCATGTCATCATGGGAGGAACAATCTTCATCAACATCTTCAACAGCACCATCTCATGTCAAACCCTAATTCATCTCTTGTATTCAATATTTGTCTCAAAACCTCAGATTGGTACCTGTGGGTTGCTAGTAGTGTTGATTACTCATTGTAATTTATACTAGTTGGTTTATTTGGTGGAAGATCATATGTTCAGATCCTTAATGATATTTAATACCCCTTTGATCATGAAAATGAACATGCTTTGTGAGTAGTTTCTTTTGTTCCTGAGGACATGGGAGAAGTCTTGTTATAAGTAATCATGTGAATTTGGTATTCGTTCGATATTTTGATGAGATGTATGTTGTCTTTCCTCTACTGGTGTTATGTGAACATCGACTACATGACACTTCACCATGATTTGAGCCTAGGGGGAAGGCATTGGGAAGTAGCAAGTAGATGATGGGTTTCTAGAGGGACAGAAGCTTAAACCCTAGTTTGTGTGTTGCTTCGTAAGGGGCCGATTTGGATCCACATGTTTAATGATATGGTTATATTTATCTTAATTCTTCTTTTGTAGTTGTGAATGCTTGCTAGAGGGGTTAATCATAAGTGGGAGGCGTGTCCAAGTAAGGACAACACCCAATCACCGGTCCACCCACATATCAAATTATCAAAGTAGCGAACGTGAATCATATGAGCATGATGAAAACTAACTTGATGATAATTCCCATGTGTCCTCGGGAGCGCTTTGCTTTATATAAGAGTTCTTCCAGGCTTGTCTTTGCTATAAAAAGGATTGGTCCACCTTGCTGCACCTTTGTTACAATTGCTACTTGTTACCCGTTACGAATTACCTTGCTACCAAACTATTTGTTACCGATATTTTCAGTGCTTGCATAGAATACCTTTCTAAAAACCGCTTGTCATTTCCTTCTACTCCTCGTTGGTTTCGACACTCTTACTTATCGAAAGGACTATGATTTATCCCCTATACTTGTGGGTAATCAAGACTCTTTTTTGGCACCGTTGTTGTGGAGTGAAGCGCCTCTGGTGAGTGGAATTTGGTAAGGAAACATTTATATTACTTGCTGAAATTTACTATCACTTGTCACTATGGAAAATAATCGTTTGAGGGGCTTGTTAGGAGTATCTTCACCTCGTCCAGAAGCAATAAGAGTTGCTCCTCAACCAACTGCACCTACTAAAAATATTTATTGTGAGATTCCTTCGGGTATGATAGAGAAACTGCTAGCTAATCCTTATGCAGGAGATGGAACGACGCATCCAGAGATGCACCTGATATATGTGGATGAAATTTGTGGATTGTTTAAGCTTGTAGGTTTATCTGAAGACAGAGTCATGAAAAGGTTATATTTTGGGGGGAGTATTAACATGGTATGGGCTATGTGATGATATTGGAACATGGGATTGGAACCGATTGAAATTGGAATTTCATCAGAAGTTTTATCCTATGCATCTGGTTCATCGTGATCTGAAATATATATATAATTTTTGGCCTCGTCAAGGAGAAAGTATCGCTCAAGCTTGGGGGATGCTTAAGTCAATGATGTATTCATGTCCCAATCATGAGCTCTCAAGAGAAATTATTATACATAATTTTTATGCTCGGCTTTCTCGTAATGATCAATCCATGCTCGATAGTTCTTGTACTAGTTCTTTTATGAAGAAGTCTATTGAATTTAGATGGGATCTTTTGGAAAGAATTAAACATAGCTCTAAAGATTGCGAACTCGACAAAGGTAAAGAGTTGGGTATAAAGCTCGAGGTTGATTGTGTTAAATCTTTTATGGATACCGATGCCTTTCATAAATTTAGCATCAAGTATGGACTTGACTCTGAGATAGTAGCACTACTAGAGAAAAGGCTAGCAGCAGCGCGGGTTTTAGGTGTACCAGTAGAGCGGGGAGTGGCGCTACTAATAAGGCGCTACAGCTAACACATAGCAGTAGCGTGTGCTCACCGGCGCTACTGCTACACAAGTGTAGCAGAAGCGCTACTGCTAAGCGGGACAAAAAGTGTGTCCCATTTGAAAATTAGCAGCAGCAACCTTAGAAAAAGCGCGCTACTACAACATCCATAGCAGTAGCACGGCTCGCGGAACCGTGCTGCTACTAAATGGAGTTTGGGGGGCTCTGTCGGTCGATATTTGTAGTAGCGCGGGTAACACCAAGCGCGCTACTGCTAAACGCATGTCAGTAGCGGGTTTTACACACCCACGCTACTACTAATTAGCAGCATCGCTCCTTTTTGAGCCGCGCTGCTGCTAAGATTTTGTGTATAGGCTTTTCCCTAGTAGTGTATAGCTTCTTTTTATGAATCATTTTCTACTCATGTTCATCTCCCCAAGGAGAAGGGGTTTAAGTATAATCATCCTATTGAAGTAAAAGTAGAAGAGCCCACTAAATCTAAAGAAGAAACTATTACTTATAGTGTTAATCCAGTTATTCCTACTGCTTACATTGAGAAACCCCCTTTTCCTGTAAGGATAAAAGAACATGCTAAGGTTTCAACTGTGGTCAACAAAAGTTATATAAGAACACCTACACCCTCTGAACATATTAAAGTTGAACTGAATGTTGCTATGGTTAAAGATCTATCGGCCAATAAGATTGATGAGCATGTTATTTATTTTTGTGGTAAAACTGCTAGAATTGCTAAACCCGATGATACAGATATAAATAGCCCGTTGTTGGCATGCATGTTGACTCTGTTAAAATAGGAGATCATTGTTATCATGGCTTATGTGATTTGGGTGCTAGTGTGAGTGCTATCCCATTTATCTTATATCAAGAAATTATGAATGATATTGCACCTGCTGAGATAGAAGACATTGATGTTACTACTAAGCTTGCTAATAGAGATACTATTACACACTTGGGATTGTTAGAGATGTTGAAGTCCTATGTGGGAAAATAAAATACCCTACTGAGTTTTCTAGTGCTTGGGTCATCGCAAATCGGTCCATCCGAGTGGATCCATTTGGTCTCACCAAGATTCCTAATGTTGGAATCTTTTACACAAGTCAATCTCACCAAGATTTTGTTTCAGTGTCACCGAGATGTGCCAAAAGGTGGTAGTTTTGGATCTTTGGTGAAGGCTATATATACCCCTCCACCTCCACTTACTCTCAAAGAGATCCATTTGAAGGAAACTACACTTCGACCATTCATTTTCTAAGAGAGAACCACATACTCATCTGTTGAGATCAAGGCATTCCAATCCAACTATTTGAACCTTGATTTCTAGCCTCCCCAAGTTGCTCTCCACTCCAATCCTTCTCCTACCCAAGCCAAATCTATGAGAGAGTAAATGAGTGTTGAGGAGACTATCTTTTGAAGCACAAGAGCAAGGAGTTCATCATCAACAACAACCTCTATTACCTTTTGGAGAGTGTTGTCTCCTAGATTGGTTAGGTGTCACTTGGGAGCCTCCAAGATCATGTGGTGTTGAACCAAGGAGTTTGTAAGGGCAAGAGATCGCCTACTTCGTGAAGCTCTACCCTGAGTGAGGCTAGTCCTTTGTGGACGTAGGCCATGGTGAAATACAAAAGGTTGATTCTTCGTGGAGCCTTCATGGGTGGAGCACTCGAGGACTCACACAGTTGTTACCATCCATGGGTAGAAGTCTCCATCAATGTGGGCGTACGATAGCACCACCTATCAAAACCACGCCAAAAACCACCATGTCCTCATTCCGTTTGATTTTCCTATCTATACCCCCTTAATTTCTACACACTTGCATGTCGTACTATTTCCGCTTCCCTATGTCCAGATATGCATGTGTAGAAATTATTGGTGGCAACTTAGCAAGTGCCAAAATCCGCATAAACTTCAAGAAAACTAAAAATTCCACCTTTGGTTTGTTAAGTGTCTATTCACACTCTACCTTCTTGATCCTACAGAGCCCTGATACGTCTCCAACGAGTCTATAATTTTTTATTATTCCATGCTATTATATTATCTATTTTGGATGTTTTATATGCATTATTAGGCTATTTTATATTATTTTGGGACTAACTTATTAACCTAGCGCCTAGTGCCAGTTTCTGTTTTTTCCTTGTTTTCCAGTTTCGCTGAAAAGGAATATCAAACGGAGTCCAAACGGAATAAAACTTCAGGATGATTTTTCTTGGACCCAAAGACACCCAGAGGACTTGGAATCCAAGCCAGAAGAGCCATGAGGCGGCGGCAAGGGTGGAGGGCGCGCACTAGGGGGGCACCCCCTGCCTTGGGGCCCCCTCGGGGATCCCCTAACCTACTTCTTCATCCTATATATTTACATATATTCCAGAACCCTCAAAAGCGTCCACGGAAATAGTTTTCCACCATCGCGTGTCTCTAACCTCGTCAGATCCCATTCGAGGCCTTTTCCGGTACTCTGCCGGAGGGGATTCAATCATAGAGGGCTTCTTCATCAACCCTATTGCCCTTCCGATAAAAGTGTGAGTAGTTTACCTTAGACCTACGGGTCCATAGCTAGTAGCTAGATGGCTTCTTCTCTCTCTTTGATTCTCAATACCATGATCTCCTCGATGTTCTTGGAGATCTATCCGATGTAATATTCTTTTGCGGTGTGTTTGTCGAGATCCAATGAATTGTGGATTTATAATCAGCTTATCTATGAATATTATTTGAATCTTCTCTGAATTCTTATATGCATGATTTGATATGTTTGTATTTCTCTTCGAATTATCAGTTTGGTTTGGCCAACTAGATTGGTTTTTCTTGCAATGGAGAGGTGCTTAGCTTTGGGTTCAATCTTGTGTGATTTCACCCAGTGAAAAAGTAGGGGTAGAGAGACACGTATTGAATTGTTGCCATCGAGGATAAAAAGATGGGGTTTTCATCATATTGCTTGAGTTAATTCCTCTATATCATGGCATCTCACTTAAGGCGTTATTCCGTTCTTTATGAACTTAATACTCTAGATGCATGCTGGATAGCGGTCATTGTGTGGACTAATAGTAGTAGATGTAGGCAGGAGTCAGTCTACTTCACACAGACGTGATGCTTATATTTCATAATAATTGCCTTGGATATCGTCATAACTTTGCGCTTTCCTATCAATTGCTCGACAGTAATTTGTTCACCCACCGTATTATTTGCCTTCATGAGAGAAGCCTCTAGTGAAACCTATGGCCCCCAAGTCTATTTTCTATCATACTTGTTTCCGATCTACTATTTTGCAATCTTTTATTTTCAGATCTATAAACCAAAAAAACCAAAAATATTTAGTTACCTTTTTGTTTTATCTCTCTCTATCTGATCTCACCTTTGTAATTGATCATGAAAGGATTGATAACCCCTTTATCGTGTTGGGTGCAAGTGTTTGATTGTTTGTGCAGGTGCATCCATTGGGGACTTGCTTGTACCTCCTACTAGATTGATACCTTGGTTCTCTTACTGAGGGAAATACTTATCTCTACTTTGTTGTATCACCCTTTCCTTTTCATGGGAAAAACCAATGCAAGCTCAAGAAGTAACAGGAAGAATTTCTAGTGTCGTTGCCGGGGAGGTATTCATCCAGCCTACCAAGTACCCATCATAAACTCTCATCTCTTACATTACATTATTTTCCATTTTCCTCTCGTTTCCTCTCCCCCGCTTCTAAAATGATTTTTAGAAAAATAAAAAAAGATTTGCCTCTTTATTCGCCGTTTTTCCGTTTGTCTTTTCGCTTGCTTTTTGTTTGCTTGTGTGTTAGATTGCTTGCTTTGTCACGATGGCTCAAGAGAACACCAAGCTGTGTGACTTTTCCAATACCAATAACAAAGATATTATTAGTACTCCAATTCCTCCCACCACTAGTGTGAAATCTTATGAAATTAATTCCAGTTTATTGAATCTTGTTATGAAAGAACAATTTTCCGGCCTTCCTAGTGAAGATGACGCATCCCATCTAAACACTTTCACTGAATTGTGTGATATGCAAAAGAAGAAAGATGTGGATAATGATAAATTGAATCTATTTCCGTTCTCACTTTGAGATCGTGTTAAAACTTGGTTTTCATCTTTGCCTCCAAGTATTTTCCTCCTGCTAAGATCATCTCCCTTAGGAATGATATTATGAATTTTAAGCAACTTGATCATGAACATGTTGCACAATCTTGGGAGAGGATGACATTGATGATAAGAAATTTCCCAACTCTTGGTTTAAGTTGATGGATGATTATACAAAAAAAAATATGCAGGATTAAATTTTGCTTCTAGAAATCTTTTAGATTCAGCCGCGGGAGGCACTTTTATGGAAATCACATTAGGAGAAGCTAATAAACTCCTATATAATATTATGGCTAATTATTCTCAATGGCACACCGAAAGACCTTCTACTAGTAAAAAAGTGCACGCGATTGAAGAAATGAATGTTTTGAGTGGAAAGATGGATGAGCTTATGAAATTGTTTGCTAATAGAGTTCTCCTACTGATCCTAATGATATGCCTTTGTCCACTTTGATTGAGAATAATAATGAATCTATGGATGTGAATTTTGTTGGTAGGAACAATTTTGGTAATAACACGTATAGAGGTAATTTCAACTCTAGGCCGTTTCCTAGTAATTCGTCTAATAAATATGGTAATTCCTACAACAATTCTTATGGAAATTATAATAAGATGCCCTCTGATCTTGAGAACAATATTAAAGAATTTATTAGTTCGCAAAAGAATTTCAGTGCTATGGTTGAAGAAAAATTGCTTAAGATTGATGATTTGATTAGCAACATGGATAGAATTTCTCTTGAGATTGATTCTTTGAAAATTAGATCTATTCCACCCAAGAATGATATTAATGAGTCTCCAAAATCTATGAGAATTTCTATTGATGAATGTAAAGAAAGAACCTCTAGGATGCGTGCTAAGCGAGATTGGTTTGTAAAAGCGTCTTCTTCTACTTTGTGTGAAAATAATGATGAAGATCTTAAAGTGATTGATGTGACTCCTATTGAATCTTTGTTTTCTAATATAAATCTTGATAAAGATGGGACTGGAGATGAGTTAACTTTAATTAAAAGGCGTCCCAATAATTCAGAGTTTATAGACTTGATGCAAAACTTGATAAAAGTGGGATTGGAGAAGTCAAAACTTTAAGTAGCAATGAACCCACTCTTTTGGATTTCAAGGATTTTAATTATTATAATTGTTCTTTTATAGATTGTATTTCCTTGTTACAATCCATGTTGAATTCTCCTCATGCTTATAATCAAAATAAAGCTTTTACTAAACATATCGTTGATGCTATGATGAAATCTTTTGAAGAAAAACTTGTGTTGGAAGTTTCTATTCCTAGAAAGCTTTATGATGAGTGGGAACCTAATATTAAGATTAAGATTAAATATTATGAGTGCCATGCTTTGTGTGATTTGGGTGCTAGTGTTTCCATGATTCCGAAAACCTTACGTGATGTGCTAGGTTTTCGTGAATTTGATGATTGTTCCTTAAATTTTCATCTTGCGTATTCCACTATTAAGAAACCTATGGGAAGGATTAATGATGTTTTTATTGTTGGAAATAGGAATTATGTGCCCATAGATTTCATTGTTCTTGATATAGATTGCAATCCTACATGTCATATTATTCTTGGTAGACCTTTCCTTAGAACGATTGGTGCAATTATTGATATGAAAGAAGGAAACATTGGATTTTAATTTCCATAAAGGAAGGGCATGGGACACTTTCCTAGAAAGAAAATTAAGTTGACATATGAATCTATTATAAGAGCTACTTATGGATTGCATACCAAAGATGACAATACGTAGATCTATTGCAATATGCTTTGCTAGGGGCGTTAAACAATAGTGCTTGTTGGGAGGCAACCCAATTTTATTTTTGTTCTTGCTTTTTGTTTCTCTTTTTTGAATAAATTTATCATCTAGACTCTTGTTAGATGTGTTTTTGTGTTTTAATTAGTGCTTGTGCCAAGTAAGACCTTTGGGATGGCTTACGGTGATAGTTGATTTGATCTTGCTGAATAACAGAAACTTTTGTGCCCAGTTAAATAATTTTCATAATTCACAGAAGCGTGATTTTGATCTGAATTTTTTACAAAATATTGATATACAAATTACCCAGTCTGTCATAATTGTTCAGAATTTTTGAGTTACAGAAGTATACGAAGTTTTTTGATTACTACAGACTATTCTGTTTTTGACAAATTCTGTTTTTCTTGTGTTGTTTACTTATTTTGATGAATCTATGGGTAGTATCGGGGGGTATGAACCATGGAGAAGTTGTAATGTAGTAGATATTAGACAAATATAAATAAATAATGAGTTCACAACAGTACCAAAACATGGTGATTTATTTTCTTATACTAACGGATCTCATGAGTTTTCTGTTGAGTTCTGTGTTGTGAAGTTTTCAAGTTTTGGGTATAGATTTGATGGACTATGGAATAAGGAGTGTCAAGAGCCCAAGATTGGTGATCCCAAGGCACCCCAAGGTAATATTCAAGGACAACCAAGAGCCTAAGCTTGGGGATGCCCCGGAAGGCATCCCCTCTTTCGTCTTCGTCTATCGGTAAATTTACTTGAGGCTATATTTTTATTCAACACATGATATGTGTTTTGCTTGGAGTGTCTTGTATGATATGAGTATTTTCTTTTTAGTTTGCCACAACCATCCTTGCTGTACACACCTTTTTAGAGGTACATGCATGAATCGTGATTTATTAGAATACTGTATGTGCTTCACTTATATCTTTTGAGCTAGGCAATTTTGCTCTAGTGCTTCACTTATATCTTTTTTGAGCACGGCGGTGGCTTTATTTTATAGAAATTATTGAACTCTCTTGCTTCACTTATATTATTTTTAGAGTCTTTCTAAACAGCATGGTTATTTTCTTGGGTTATGAGTTTAGTCCTAATATGATAGGCATCCAAAGGAGATATAATAAAAACTTTCATATAGAGCGTTGAATACATGAGAAGTTTGATTCCTTGCATTTGTTTTGAGATATGAAGATGGTGATATTAGAGTCATGCTAGTAGTAAATTGTGGAGCCAAAGAAATAATTGCGTTAAGGTTTGTGATTCCCGTAGAATGCACGTATAGTCTTCTAGTTATGTGATGAAGTTGGAGCGCAATTTAGTCTTGATTGTTTTCCTTTGCCTGAAAGTCGGGAGCGTGCGATGGTTAAATCCTACCAACCTCTCCCATAGGAGCAGCATAGTAGTACTTTGCTTTGAGGGCTAATAGTTTTTTGCAATAAGAATGTGAGTTCTTTATGACTAACGTTGAGTCCATGGATTATACGCACTCTCACACTTCCACCTTTGCTAGCTACTCTAGTACCGCGCAACTTTTGCCAGTGCATTAAACTCACTTCTTACCCTTCCTCAAAACAGCCACCATACCTACCTATTATGGCATTTTCATAGCCATTCCAGTTATATTGTCATGTAACTCCACTATTCCGTTTATTATGACACATACCATCATTGTCATATTGATTTGCATGATCATGTAGTTGGTATAGTATTTGTGGCTTGGCCACCATTTATATTTTTTTATACATGTCACTCTTGATCATTGCACATCTCGGTACACCATCGGAGGCATGCATAGAGTCATACCTTTGTTCTAGTATCGAGTTGTAATTTTGAGTTGTAAGTAAATAAAAGTGTGATGATCATCATTATTACAACATTGTCCCATGTGAGGTTATCAAAATCAAAGAGGCCAAAGAAGCCCAAATAAAAAAAAGAGGCCAAAGAAGCCCAGCAAAAAAGAGAAAGAGAGAGAAGGGACAATGTTACTATCCTTTTCCACACTTGTGCTTCAAAGTAGCACCATGTTCTTCATGTCACTTTCATATATTACTAGTCGGAATTTTTCGTTATAGAACTTGCTTGTATATTCCAACGATGGGCTTCCTCAAATGCCCTAGGTCTTCATGAGCAAGCAAGTTGATGCACACCCACTAGTTTTCTTTTTGAGCTTTCATACACTTATAGCTCTAGTGCATCCGTTACATGGCAATCCCTACTCACTCACATTGATATCAATTGATGGACATCTCCATAGTCCATTGATTTGCCTAGTTGATGTGAGACTTTCTCCCTTATTTTGTCTACTACCTCCTTCTACTCCACCCATAGTGCTATGTCGATGGCTCACGCTCACCTATTGCATGAAGAATTGAAAAAGCTGAAGCGCGTTAAAAAGTATGAAATAATTGCTTGGATGACACCGGGCTGGGCATGATTTATACTTTGTGCAAAGAAGAGGGAGCACAACAAGACTATATGATTTTGTAGGAATAAATTTCTTTACCAATGTTACTTTTTAAGCTTAATGATTTTATTTCTAGTATGCTTGAAGTATTATTGTTTTTGGGTCAATGAACTTTTGTTTTGAATAGTAGGGATCTGAATATTCATGCCAAATAAAAGAGATTGCATTGATAAATATGATAGCTAGCATTCCACATCAAAAATTCTGTTTTTATCATTTACCTACTCAAGGACGACCAGGAATTAAGCTTGGGGATGCTTGATACGTCTCCAATGTATATATAATTTTTTATTGTTCCATGTCATTATATTATCTGTTTTGGATGTTTTATATGCATTATTATGCTATTTTATATTATTTTTGGGACTAACTTTTAAACCTAGAGCCCAGTGCTAGTTTCTGTTTTTCTCCTTGTTATTGAGTTTCACAGAAAAGGAATATCAAATGGGATAAAACTTCACGATGATTTTTCTGGGACCCGAAGACACCCAGAGGACTTGGAGTCCAAGCCAGAAGAGCCATGAGGCGGCGACAAGGGTGGAGGGGCGCCCCTGCCTTGTGGCCTCCTCGGGGATCCCCTGACCTACTTCTTCATCCTATATATTTACATATATTCCAGAACCCTCAGAAGCGTCCAGGAAAATACTTTTCCACCGCCGCAGGTCTCTGACCTCGTTAGATCCCATCTGTAGGCCTTTTCGGTACTGTGCCGGAGGGGGATTCGTTCACGGAGGGCTTCTACATCAACCCTATTGCCGTTCCGGTGAAGCACGAGTAGTTTACCTCATACCTACGGGTACATAGCTAGTAGCTAGATGGCTTCTTCTTTCTCTTTGATTCTCAGTACCATGTTATCCTCGATGTTCTTGGAGATCGATCCGATGTAATATTCTTTTGCGGTGTGTTTGTCGAGATCCGATGAATTGTGGATTTATGATTAGCTTATCTATGAATATTATTTCAATCTTCTCTGAATTCTTATATGCATGATTTGATATCTTTGTATTTCTCTTCGAATTATCGATTTGGTTTGGCCAACTAGATTGGTATTTTTTGCAATGGGAGAGGTGCTTAGATTTGGGTTCAATCTTGTGTGATTTCACCTAGTGACAAAGTAGGGGTAGTGAGGCACGTATTGAATTGCTGCCATCGAGGATAAAAAGATGGGGTTTTCATCATATTGCTTGAGTTAATTCCTCTACATCATGTCATCTTACTTAAGGCGTTACTCCGTTCTTTACGAACTTAATACTCGAGCACATGCTGGATAGCGGTCGATGTGTGGAGTAATAGTAGTAGATGCAGGCAGGAGTCGGTGTACTTGAAATGGACGTGATGCCTATATTTCATAATCATTGCCTTGGATATTGTCATATAACTTTGCGCTTTTCTATCAATTGCTCGACAATAATTTGTTCACCCACCATATTATTTGCCTTCATGAGAGAAGCCTCTAGTGAAACCTACCTCGGGTCTATTTTCTATCATACTTGTTTCCAATCTACTATTTTGCAATCTTTTATTTTCAGATCTATAAACCAAAAAACCCAAAAATATTTAGTTACCTTTTAGTTTTATCTATCTCTATTAGATCTCACCTTTGCAATTGACCGTGAAGTGATTGACAACCCCTTTATCGTGTTGGGTGCAAGTGTTTGATTTTTTGTGCAGGTGCATCTATTGGGGACTTGCTTGTACCTCCTACTCGATTGATACCTTGGTTCTCTAACTGAGGGAATACTTATCCCTACTTTGCTGCATCACCATTTCCTCTTCAAGGGAAAAACCAACGCAAGCTCAAGTAGCAAGCCCTATTCCATGTTGAAACCATGGAATATTTTATTATAACACTCATATGAGTTGTCCCGTGAAGCTCTTTCTCGCTCGGCTTAGCTCCCAGATCCTCTCGCTCCCTCACTTTTTTTTCGCTCACCACATTTGTCAGGGGTACACCAATGGGGTAGGCCCAAGTATAAGAATGGCCCAGCCAAGAGCCATGGCCCATTAAGGATAAGGAGAAGATAGTGGGCCAATAGGTATGTATCACTTCGAGCCTATCGAATTTAAACCCCAAGATGTCAGAGTCAAGACGGTTTTCTCATGATCAGGCTAAGTCCTAGAAGTCGGATCCTACACCCCCTGATGGATGAGACCCAACAGTCGGTCACCATGAAGGCAGGAGCAGTCAGACCTTCTACAGCCGAATGCGGCCTATGATTCCTATAGTCAGATCATCCACAGTCGGATCCTCCATAGTTGGATCCTATAGTAGGATGCGACTGTAAGATCTCCCCAGTCGGATTCTACATCCAAATTCTCCATATCAGATTCTACAGTTAGATTTTCACAACAAAGCAGACATAACGTCATTCATTAAGACAAAGGTTACTATTGCCATCAAGACGTCATTTACTAGTCGCCGCCGTTACATATTAATGCCAGTTGTTATCATTGTAACTGATACTAGTAACTCCTAATTTACTCACCATTATTGTGGCAATTACACCAGCTGTTGTAACTCTCCTCCATGGCACACTCTATATAAGCCATGGTACGTGCATTGGGCTAAGAGTTCACATGCTTGTAATCCTTGTACACAGGAAGAAAAACGACACGACAGGAGTAGGATGTTACCTCCTCCATGAGGGCCTGAACCTCAGAAGAAAATCCTTGTGTGCACTCCCATCTGTTCATCCGATAGCCTCTACGCCCCTTCATAAACACCCCTATAATATCGTGAGAGAAATTTCCACGACATATGGTGCCCACCGTGGGGCTAGCATCTATTGGAACTATAGTTCAGATGGTTTCCTCTTCGATCATCGATGGTAGACTGGTTCCCGAGCAAGTCACTAATCGTGGTTCGCCCAAAATCGTCACCAACAACCCCATGTGGTGCCTCTGAGCACCACTCACTGAGATCACGCCACCCAGAGCCTACACTTCCGCGTCAACAACTTTGGCACCTTGTACTTGCGGGGTCCGGTATCATACCTGCTGAGGGGTGGGGCACCACAATGATGTTGCAGCATTCCTCATCACCTCGGCCCAGTCGTCTTAATGGATGCAATGTTTTCGTGGTGGAGGTTTTCATGGCCTCAACCTACAGCTATGTCCTTTCTATATTTTTGCTTTTTTATGCGTTTACTCATGCCATGCTTATGAACACCATGTGCTTTTTGTGCATTTACTCATGTCAGTTTCTTAACTGTGTTTTACATGTTTCTACCTGTTTAGCCTTTGTTATTTTCATCAGAGCTACATTGGTCCCAAGGTCTCAATCGGCCTGGGGGACTACTGCTTTGTCGGAATTGTATCATTTTGAACATATGATGCAACTAATAATACTTCATAGTCCAGTTGGATCATGCACTAAACTTGATTCCTGGTAGTTCTGACCCTCAGTCAGATTTTCGCTGTTTCTAGCTCTTAGTCGGGTCCTTGCTAGTTCTAACCTAGAAAGCACTTCACACCCTATGAGTGCTACGTACAACAATTATTTTTAACACATACTAAATTCTTTCGAGAAATTACTTCTTTGGCTTGTGCTATTTTGTGTGCACAAATCACGTGATCACTCTAGCGTACGACATCGTCGCTCCATGTACTGACTCCATCACTCCATGGACTCGGGCCTCGCTGCACCGATCTCATCACGCAGCCATCACGATAAACCGACTTCATTGTTCCGCTAATTTCAACTCATCACTAACTCTAACTCCGCCATAGTTGGCTGCTATTTCTTGAGCTTGCGTTGGTTTTCCCCTTGAAGAGGAAAGGGTGATGCAGCAAAGTGGAGATAAGTATTTCCCTTAGTTAGCGAACTAAGGTATCACTCCAGTAGAAGACAATGCACAAATCACCAATACCTGCACAAACAATCAAACACTTGCACCCAACGTGATAAAGCGATTGTCAATCCCTTCTCGGTCACTTGCAAAAGTGAGATCTGATAGAGATAGGTAAACAAAAGACAAAATATTTTTGGGTTTTGGTTTATAGATCTGAAAGTAAAAGATTGCAAAATAGTAGCTCAGAAACTTATATGATGAAAAATATAGACCAGAAACTAATTTGATGGAAAATAGACCCATGGGCCATAGGTTTCACTAGAGGCTTCTCTCAAGATAGCGAATAATATGATGGGTGAACAAATTAGTGTCGGGTAGTTGATAGAAAAGTGCAAAGTTATGATGATATCCAAGGCAATGATTATGAAATATAGGCATCATGTCCGTGTCAAGTAGACCGACTCCTGCTTGCATCCAATACTATTACTCCACACATCGACCGACTCCTGCCTGCATATAGAGTATTAAGTTCATGAAGAACAGAGTAACGCTTTAAGTAATATGACATGATGTAGAGGAATTAACTCAAGCAATATGATGTAAACCCCATCCTTTTATCCTTGATGGCAAGAATACAATACGTGCTTTGTTGCCCCTACTATCACTGGGAAAGAACACTGCAAGATTCAACCCAAAGCTAAGCACTTCACCCATTGCAAGAAAAACCAATCTAGTTGGCCAAACTAAACCGATAGTTCAAAGAGAATTACAAAGATATCAAATCATGCATATAAGAATTCAGAGAAGAGTCAAATAATATTCATAGATAAGCTGATCATAAATCCACAATTCGTTGGATCTCGACAAACACATCGCAAAATAAGATTACATCGGATAGATCTCCAAGAACATCAAGGAGAACATGGTATTGAGAATCAAAGAGAGAGAGAAGAAGCCATCTAGCTACTAGCTATGGGCCCGTAGGTCCGAGGTAAACTACTCACGCTTCATCGGAAGGGCACTAGAGTTGATGTAGAAGCCCTCCGTGATTGAATCCCCCTCCGGTAGGATGCCGGAAAAGGCCCCTAAATGGGATCTCACGGGAACATAAGGTTGTGGTAGTGTAAAAATATTTTCGTGGATGCTTCTGAGGGTTGGAAATATATGTGAATATATAGGAGGCAAAATTAGGTTTGGGGGTCATGAGGGGCCCACAAGGCAAAGGGGCACGCCCTACCCCCCTGGCACACCCTACCCCCTTGTCGCCGCCTCGTGGCTCTTCTGACTTGATCTTCAAGTCTCCGGGGTGCCTTCTGGTCCAAGAAAAATCATCGCGAAGGTTTTATTTCGTTTGGTATTCCATTTCTGCGAAGCTAAAAACAAGCAAAAAAACAAAAACTGGCACTGGGCTCTAGGTTAATAGGTTAGTCCCAAAAATAATATAAAATAGCATATTAATGCATATAAAACATCCAAAACAGATAATATAATAGCATGGAATAATTAAAAATTATAGATACATTGGAGACGTATCAAGCATTCCCAAGCTTAATTCCTGCTCGTCCTCGAGTAGGTAAATGATAAAAACAGAATTTTTGATGTGGAATGCTACCTAACATATTTATCCATGTAATTTTATTTATTGTGGCATGAATGTTCAGATCCATAAGATTCAAAACAAAAGTTTAATATTGACATAAAAACAATAACACTTCAAGCACACTAATAAAGCAATTATGTCTTCTCAAAATAACATGGCCAAACAAAGTTATGCCTACAAAATCATATAGTCTGGCTATGCTCCATCTTCATCACACAAAGTATTCAAATCATGCACAACCCCGGTTTCATCCAAGCAATTGTTTCATACTTTAGTATTCTCAAACCTTTTCAACTTTCACGCAATACAATATAGGTGGAATAGAATATGGTGGTTGTGGAGAAGACAAAAAGGAGATAGTCTCACATCAACTAGGCGTATCAACGGGCTATGGAGATGCCCATCAATAGATATCAATGTGAGTGAGTAGGGATTGCCATGCAACAGATGCACTAGAGCTATAAGTTTATCAAAACTCAAAAGAAAACTAAGTGGGTGTGCATCCAACTTTCTTGCTCAAGAAGACCTAGGGAAATTTGAGAAGCCCATCGTTGGAATATACAAGCCAATTTCTATAATTAAAAATTCCCACTAGCATATGAAAGTGACAACATAGGAGACTCTCTATCATGAAGATCATGGTGCTACATTGAAGCACAAGTGTGGAAAAAGGATAGTAACATTGCCACTTCTCTCATTCTCTCTCATTTTTTGTGATTGTCTTCTTTAGACTCCCTTTTATTTTTTTCCTCACATGGGACAAAGCTCTAATAATGAAAATCATCACACTCTTATTTACTTACAACTCAAAAATTACAACTCTATACTTAGAACAAAAATGTGACTCTATATGAATGCCTCCGGCGGTGTACCGGGGTGTGCAATGACTCAAGACTGACATGTATGAAAGAATTATGAAAGATGTCTTTGCCACAAATACTATGTCAACTACATGATCATGCAAAGCAATATGACAATGATGGAATGTGTCATAATAAAACGGAACAGTAGAAAGTTGCATGGCAATATATCTCGGAATGGCTATGAAAATGTCATAATAGGTAGGTACGGTGGCTGTTTTGAGGAAGGTATATAGTGGGTGTATGGTACCAGCGAAAGTTACGCGGTACTAGAGAGGCTAGCAATGGTGGAAGGGTGAGAGTGCGTATAATCCATGGACTCAACATGAGTCATAAAGAACTCACATACTTATTGCAAAAATCTATTAGTCATCAAAACAAAGTACTACGCGCATGCTCCTAGGGGAAGGGTTGGTAGGAGTTAACCATCGCACGATCCCGACCTCCACACAAAGGATGACAATCAATAAATAAATCATGCTCCGACTTCGTTACATAATAGTTCACCATACGTGCATGCTACGAGAATCACAAATCTTAACACAACTATTTCTCCAATTCATAATTACTTAGTAGCATGACTCTAATATCACCATCTTTATATCTCAAAACAATCATAAGGAATCAAACTTCTCTTAGTATTCAATGCACTTTATATGAAAGTTTTTATTATATCCCTCTTGGATGCCTATCATATTAGGACTAAATTTATAACCAAAATAAATTACCAATATATTTAGAGAGACTCTCAAAATAATATAAGTGAAGCATGAGAGTTCAATAATTTTACAAAATAAAGCCACCGTCGTGCTCTAAAAAGATAAGTGAAGCACTAGAGCAAAATTACCTAGCTCAAAAGATATAAGTGAAGCACATAGAGTATTCTAATAAATCATGATTCATGTGTATCCCTATCAAAAGGTGTGTACAGCAAGTATGATTGTGGCAAACTAAAAATCAAAGACTCATATCATACAAGACGCTCCAAGCAAAACACATATCATGTGGTGAATAAAAATATAGCCTCAAGTAAAGTTACCGATAGACGAAGACGAAAGAGGGGATGCCTTCCGGGGCATCCCCAAGCATAGTCTCTTGGTTGTCCTTGAATATTACCTTGGGGTGCCTTGGGCATCCCAAAGCTTAGGCTCTTGCCACTCCTTATTCCATAGTCCATCAAATCCTTACCCAAAACTTGAAAACTTCACACCACAAAACTCAACAGAAAATCTTATGAGATCCGTTAGTATAAGAAAATAAATCACCACTTTATGGTACTATTGTGAACTCATTCTTATTTATGTTGGTGTAATATCCACTGTATTCAAACTTCTCTATGGTTCATACCCCCGATACTACCCATAGATTCATCAAAATAAGCAAACAAAACAAAGAAAACAGAATCTGACAAAAACAGAACAGTCTGTAGTAATAAAAGAACTTCGAATACTTCTGTAACTTAAAAAATTCTCAAAAATTTTTACATCCTAGGAAATTTGTATATCAATCTTGTGTAAAAAAATTCAGATCAAATTCACGCTTCTTTGAATTATGAAAATTATTTTTTTGGGCGCAAAAGTTTCTGTTTTTCAGCAAGATGAAATCAACTATCACCGTATGCCATCCCAAAGGTCTTAGTTGGCATAAACACTAATTAAAACACAAAAACACATCTAACCAAAGGTTAGATGAATTAGTTATTGAAAAACAGCAAGTAAAAATATTGGGTTCTCTCTGAACAAGCACATTTCTTTAAAGCCTTTTAGCTAGGCATTGAGATTTCAATGATGCTCACATGAAAGACAAGAATTGAAGCGCAAAGAGAGCATCATAAAACACATGACAAACACATCTAAGTCTTACATACCTCCTATTCATAGGCATTTTATAAGCAAACAAATTATCAATGCAAGCAAAAACTAGCATATGCAAGGAAAAAGAAAGAGACGATAGCAATCTCAACATGAAGAGAGGTAATTTAGTAACATGAAAATTTCTACAACCACATTTTCCTCTCTCATAGTAATTACATGTAGGATCATAAGAAAATTCAACAATATAGCTATCACATAACATATTCTCAACATGATCCACATGCATGCGAAGTTGACACTCTTCCAAAATAGTGGGATTAACATTAACTAAAGTCATGACCTCTCCAAACCCACTTTTATCAAAAAAATCATAAGATTTAACATTCTCCAAATATGTGGGATCTAAAGTTGACAATCTTCCAACACCACTTTCAATATTATTGCAAACATTATTATCAATCTCATATTCATCATGGGGCTTAAATAAAATTTCAACATCATAAGAAGAATCACCCCAATCATGATCATTGCAACAAGTAGTGGACATAGCAAAACTAGCATCCCCAAGCTTAGGGTTTTGTATATCATTAACACAAATGACATTCATAGAATTTATAATAACATCATTTCAATCATTCTTTTCATTCAAACATCTATCGTGAATCACTTAATAAAACACTTCATCAGAATATTTAGATTCACGGATTTCAAGTAAAACATCATAAAGATAATCTAGTGCACTCAATTCACTAGCAATTGGTTTATTATAGTTGGATCTTTTAAAAAGATTAGCAAGTGGATGAAGATCCATAAACTCTTTGCTTCTGATTTTCAATAAACACACAATTATAACAAGCAAACGAGCAAACAAACCAAGTAAGACATAAGGGCAAATGGAAATACGAACGAAAGAAGGGTGAATAAAAAGGAAAATGTTTTCGAAAATCATTTTAGAAGTGGGGGAGAGGCAAACGAGAGGCAAATGGCGAATAATGTAATGCAAGAGATGAGAGTTTTATGATGGGTACTTGATATGTCTTGACTTGGCGTAGATCTTCCTGGCAACAGCGCCAGAAATTCTTCCTGCTGCTTCTTGAGCCTGCGTTAGTTTTTCCCTTGAAGAGGAAAGGGTGATGCAGCAAAGTAGATATAACTATTTCCCTTAGTTAGATAACCAAGGTATCAATCAAGTAGGAGACAACACACAAATCACCAATACCTGCACAAACAATCAAACACTTGCACCCAACGCGATGAAGGGGTTGTCAATCCCTTCATGGTCACTTGCAAAAGTGAGATATGATAGAGATAGATAAACAAAGATAAAATATTTGGGTTTTTTGGTTTATAGATCTGAAAGTAAAAGATTGAAAACTAGTAGATTGAAACTTATATGATGGAAAATATTAGATCAGAAATTAATATGATGGAAAATAGACCTGGGGGGCATAGGTTTCACTAGAGGCTTCTCTCAAGATAGCGAATAATACGGTGGGTGAACAAACTACTGTCGAGCAATTGATAGAAAAGAGCAAGTTATGACGATATCCAAGGCAATGATTATAAAATATAGGCATCACGTCCGTATCAAGTAGACCGACTCTTGCCTGCATTTAGTACTATTACTCCACACATCGACCGACTCCTACCTGCATCTAGAGTATCAAGTTCATGAAGAACAGAGTGACGCTTTAAGTAAAATGACGTGATGTAGAGGAATAAACTCAAGCAATATGATGTAAACCCCATCCTTTTAACCTCGATGGCAACAATACAATACGTGCCTTGTTGCCCCTACTATCACTGGGAAAGGACACCGCAAGATTGAACCCAAAGCTACACACTTCTCCCATTGCAAGAAAAACCAATCTAGTTGGCCAAACTAAACCGATAGTTCGAAGAGAATTACAAAGATATCAAATCATGCATATAAGAATTCAGAGAAGATTCAAATAATATTCATAGATAAGCTGATCATAAGTCCACAATTCATCGGATCTCGAAAAACACACCGCAAAAGAAGATTACATCGGATAGATCTCCAAGAACATCAAGGAGAACATGGTATTGAGAATCAAAGAGAGAGAAGAAGCCATCTAGCTACTAGCTATGGACCCATAGGTACGAGGTAAACTACTCACACTTCATCGGAAGGGCAATAGAGTTGATGTAGAAGCCCTCTGTGATCGAATCCCCCTCCGGCAGGATGCCAAAAAAGTCCCCTTGATGGGATCTCACGGAAATAGAAGGCCACGGTGGTGGAAAAGTGTTTTCGTGGATGCTTCTGAGGGTTTGGGAATATATGTGAATATATAGGAGGCAGAATTTGGTCAGGGGGGTCATGAGGGGCCCACAAGGCAGGGGCATGCCCTCCCCCTTGTCGTCGCCTCGTGGCTCTTATGACTTGATCTTCAAGTCTCCGGGGTGTCTTATGGTCCAAGAAAAATCATCGTGAATGTTTTATTCCGTTTGGACTCCATTTGGTATTCCTTTTCTGTTAAGCTCAAAAACAAGGAAAAAACAGAAACTGACACGGGGCTCTAGGTTAATAAGCTAGTCCAAAAAATAATATAAAATAGAATATTAATGCATATAAAACATCCAAGACAGATAATATAATAGCATGGAACTACAAAAAAATATAGATACATTGAAGACGTATCAACGGCTAAGTCTGACACCGAGTTGTTGGCCCCATCATCGACTCCAACTCCGCCATGGCCGACTATGTTTGACACTGAGATGTTGGCCATGTCGTCGACTCTCCATGGCCCAGTTTACGTCGATCCGGTCCGACTCTATCTTGTTGAATTCCACTCCAAGGACTACCACACCCCATGGTTTCTCAGCTACTTGGACAACGTCGCCAAAACCTACACATAAAACTAGCTAAGTCACTTTTGTGCTTAAAGCTTCATTTTGAATGGCATCACAAGTTTATTTACTCTCCGGAGCAACACTTCGGGTTGCTGCCTCACCCATGCTCGCCGGCTGGGCAGCACCCTTCACTTGACGAGTTGCAGTTGCAAGTTCACTTTACTTTCCTGGTCTTACATGTATGATCCAACACAAGTCCCTGAGAGATAAATTAGATCCTCCATCAGACTCACACAGTCCAACAAAGGCTCCGAGGCTACACCTTATGGGTGCACTGATCGCGCACCCCATCAGAAGAAGAAATTCAGGAGACAAGGACTATTGCGTCAAGTTGGATTCGCTATGATGTCATCCGCAAGCATGACAAAATTCCGAGTGTATTCACTTGAGAAATGTTACGCGCTCAGGCATGACAAAATTTCGAGTGTTTTCACTCGACAAAATGTTTCGTGCTCAGGCATGACAAAATTCCAAGTGTTTTCGCTCGAGAAAATGTTCCATGCTCACACGTGATGAAGTTCTAAGTGTATTCACTCGAGGAAATGTTCCATGCTCATGTGCAGCAAGATTCTGAGGTTTTTCACTCGAGAAAATGTTCTGTGCTCAGGCGCGATGAGATTCCGAGTGTATTCACTCG
The DNA here is from genome assembly GCF_002162155.2 of Triticum dicoccoides. Lineage (NCBI taxonomy): Eukaryota > Viridiplantae > Streptophyta > Magnoliopsida > Poales > Poaceae > Triticum > Triticum dicoccoides. The sequence continues at coordinate 241,014,610 of NC_041393.1, forward strand.
ATAAAAATGTTCCGTCCTCAGGCACGATGAAATTCTGAGTATATTCACTTGAGAAAATGTTATGTGCTTAGGCGCGTCGAAATTCCGGGTGTACTCACTTGAGAAAATGTTCCGTGCTCGAACGCGACGATATTCTGAGTGTATTGACTCAAGAAAATGTGCTGTGCTCAGATGCATTGAGATTTCGAGTGTATTTACTCAAGAAAATGTTTCGTGCTCAGGCGTGATGAGATTCCAAGTGTATTCACTTGAGAAAATATTCCGTTCTCAGGCGCGACGAAACTACGAGTGTATTCACTTGAGGAAATGTTCTGTGCTCAGGCGCGACGATTCCAAGTGTATTCACTTGAGAAAATGTTCTGTGCTTAGGCATTTCGAGTGTTTTCACTCGAGAAAATATTCTGTGCTCGGGCACGATGAAATTTTAAGTGTTTTCACTCGAGAAAATGTTCCGTGCTTAGGCGCGATGAAATTCTGAGTGTATTCACTCGAGAAAATGTTTTGTGCTCAGGCACGATGAAATTCCAAGTGTTTTCATTCGAGAAAATGTTTCGTGCTTAGGCGCGAGGAAATTCCGACTGTTTTCACTCGAGAAAATGTTCCGTTCTTAGGCGCGATGGAATTTTGAGTGTGTTCACTCGAGAAAATGCTTTGTGCTCAGGCGTGACAAAATTCCCAGTGTTCTCACTAGAGAAAATGTTCCATGCTTTGGCGCAATGAAATTCTGAGTGTTTTCACTCGAGAAAACATTTCGTGCCCAGGCGCAATGAAATTCCGAGTGTATTCACTTGAGAAAACGTTCCACATTCAGGCACGATAAAAATTCCAGGTATATTCACTAGAGAAAATTCCCGTGCTGAGGTACAATGAAATTCCAAGTGTATTCACTCGAGAAAATGTTCCATACCAGAAAAAGGGAAGAACTCGATATCCTCCATGGCACAAGTACACTTTTTGAGTCCGTCAAGGGCTCTTTACAAGTAACTCAACAACATTTTCGTTCTAGTTGCCAATCAGACTCATTTCCAAGGAGGGCACAGTTGGTCTTTGCAATGAGACCCAAACGGACTCGGGGGATTATCGGGGTTACACCAACGGGGTAGGCCTAACTATATGAATAACCCAGCCAATAGCCATGGCCATCAAGGATACGGTCAGAAGATAGTGGGCCAAGGGGTATCACTTCCGGCCCATCAGATTTAAAGCCCAAGGTGTCTACCGCTAGACGGTTTTCTCTTGATCAAGATATGATCCACAGGAGCAGGATCGCGTTGCTACTCTCCTTAACTACTCCCTGGGATCCTTCCCAATGACGTACCTCAGGGTCCCCATCTCCTGCTGTCGGCTTAAGGCGGAGGCCTTCCATCCCCTGGAGAAGCAAGTTGCAGGCTGGGTGGCGCTTTGAAGGGGGCGTTACCAGTCTTTGGCAGGCAAAGTGATACTTAACAATTCTAGCCTCTCTAGTCTACCGATCTTTATCATGGGCTTCTACCGACTATTTGCGAGTAATCATGCCTCCTTTGACAAGGACCGCAACACTTTTTTCTGGAACACTTCTAATAATAGGAAGAAATATAGGTTGGTCAAGTGGAAATTAATGTGCAGACCAAAAAGTCTGGGTGGATTAGGCATTGCTGATACCTCGGTCATGAACAAGTGTCTTATGATGAAATGGTAGTGGCGCCTATACACTGAACCTCCTAACTCCGTTTGGGTCCAAATCCTAAAAGTCAAATACTTCCCCAACTGCCCTCCCCTTATGTCTACTGCTCGGAATGGTTCTCAATTTTGGGAAGCCTTGATCGAACTTCGAGATGAATTTAGGAGTCTGGTTCGCTACAATATTGGGGATGGGTCCTCTACACTCTTCTGGCTCGACTGGAGGACTAGGGATGGTCCTCTCACTTCTACTTTTCCTACCCTATTCTCCTATGTTTCTGATCCGACTACTTCTGTTGATGTGCTCGCGGCGACGAACTGGGACTTCGCCTTTCGTCGGGCTCTGTCTCCTGAAGATTTGATCTCTTGGCAAGATCTTATTACCCTTTTACCTACGCTCTCAAAGACACCCGATCAACTGGTTTGGCCTCATTCGGCTTCTGGCCAATTCTCTATCAAATCTCTGTACTCTAAGATTATCCTGGGAAGGCTTGATGACCGCTTCAAGGTGCTTTGGTGGGCTAGTATTCCCCTCAAAATTGGAATTTTTCTCTGGTAAGTCATTAGGCGTAAACTTCCTGCTAGCGACGAAATTATTAAACGCCACGGTAACGCTAATCCAGCTTGCACTCTTTGTGGAGAGTTAAAGACACATAACACATCATTTTCAAATGTTCCCTTGCTAAGCTTGGTTGGAGTGGTGTTCGATCGTGGTTGAATTGCAATTGGAATCCCTAGGGTTTCTCTGATTTATTTAGAATACTTCAAAACCTGTCGGGCCAGCTGTTACATGTCTTCTGGATTGCTTTTGGTGCTTTCTATTCTATTTTTGGACAACTAGGAAAAAGTTTACTATTGAACATATTTGTCCTAACAAACCGGATGATTATTTGTTCAAAATGGTTGCCTTTCTACAGTTGTGGACGCCAATGTCTAAAGCATGTGATGACGGCCGCCATCAACCTCGGTCATCAACCTACCCCTCAGCGATCTCACTAGTTGTTTCATTTTTTTCTTAGTTCCATTTTGGCATGCATGCCATTTGCCCTAGCGGCTGTATCATACTATTTTGCCCTCTATTGGGCTTCTCTTTGCCTCTCCCTTGAGCCTTCTTTTGAACTCGGTGTTCACTTGTTTGGGCTTTATTTATAAAGTTGGGCGGAATTCCTTTTCTCCAAAAAAAAAGCTAAGTCCTCGCAGTCGGTCACCATGAAGACAAGAGCAGTCGGACCTTCTACAGTCGAGTATGACCTATGATTCCCTACAGTCGGATTATGCACAGCTGGGGCCTACAGTCGGATCCTCCACATTCGGATCCTATAATAGGATCCTAAAGTCGGATCTGTCAGTATTAGGGCTCCGGGGACCCAAACGAGGTTTGAACTCTGGGGTGTGAATGAATGATTCTGTCTAGCTATGATTCGCTGCGACCAGCCTTGGTCCATCATGCTTGAGTGAGATAAGAAAAGGAAGGGGACACAAGATTTACCAAGGTTCAGGCCACCTCGCGGTGTAAGACCTACTCTTGCTTTGGGGTGGATTGCCTCGCGAGGAGGATGAATATGAACTAGTACAAGGGATGAGCTGCCTTGTGAGGGCTTGAAGGGTGGATGGATCTGGTCCCCTCTCTACGGTGGAGACTAACCTATATTTATAGTGGCCTTGGTCCTCTTCCCTCATGGCTTAGGCGGGAAGGATACCGCAGTGGCCAATTTTGAAGGGGGACAGCAGTACATCCTATCCTAACTAAAGGTGGTCTTCGCATGCAAAGGTTCTTGCCGTAACACAATGGTGGGCTCGGTGATGACCGTTGTCCTGCTGAGCCCATGGTCTTGGTCTTGTTGCATCAGAATGGAAACCTTTGGGGATTCCTTGGGAACCCGCGTATGTCCTTGCGTCCTTATCACCAAAGAGGAAACAGTCTTGGACTATGCCCGCTGGCACCTTTCTGGCTATGGTCGTCATCGCTCACGTCATCACGCGCCTCATGAGGCGTGATACGTCTCCAACGTATCTATAATTTTTGATTGTTCCATGCTATTATATTACTTGTTTTGAATGATTATGGGCTTTATTATACACTATTATATTACTTTTGGGACTAACCTATTAACCAGAGGCCCAGCCCATATTGCTGTTTTATTGCCTGTTTCAGTATTTCGAAGAAAAGGAATATCAAATGGAGTCCAAACGGAATGAAACCTTCGGCATCATGATTTTTGGAAGAATATCATCCTAGAGGCTTGGAGATCAAGTCAGAAGATCCTCGAGGAGCCCAGGAGATAGGGGGCGCCCCCCCTACAGGGCACGACCCCCTATCTGTGG
>NC_041393.1:241019009-241038347 GCF_002162155.2 Triticum dicoccoides
TATACCTACGTACCCTAAAACGATCAAATATCAAGATAGATCGGGAGTTTCACCGCCGCAAGCCTCTGTAGCCACCAAAAACCTCTCGGGAGTCCGTTCCGGCACCCTGCCGGAGGGGGAACCCATCACCGGTGGCCATCTTCATCATCCTGGCGCTCTCCATGACAAGGAGGGAGTAGTTCACCCTCGGGGCTGAGGGTATGTACCAGTAGCTATGTGTTTGATCTCTCTCTCGTGTTCTCTCTCGTGTTCCCTCTATGGCACGATCTTGATGTATCCCGAGCTTTACTATTGTAGTTGGATCTTATGATGTTTCTCCCCCTCTACTCTCTTGTGATGAATTGAGTTTCCCCTTTGAAGTTATCTTATCGGATTGAGTCTTTTATGAGAACACTTGATGTATGTCTTGCCGTGCTTATCTGTGGTAACAATGGGATATCATGTGCCACTTGATGTATGTTTTGGTGACCAACTTGCGGGTTCCGCCCATGAACCTATGCATAGGGGTTGGCACACGTTCTTGACTCTCCGGTAGAAACTTTGGGGCACTCTTTGAAGTACTTTGTGTTGGTTGGATGAATCTGAGATTGTGTGATGCATATCATATAATCATGCCCACGGATACTTGAGGTGACAATGGAGTATCTAGGTGACATTAGGGTTTTGGTTGATTTGTGTCTTAAGGTGTTATTCTAGTACAAACTCTTTTATAGATTGATCCGAAAGAATAACTTTGAGGTGGTTTCATACCCTACCATAATCTCTACGTTTGTTCTCTGCTATTAGTGGTTTTGGAGTGACTCTTTGTTGCATGTTGAGGGCTTGTTATATGATCTATCTATGTTATTATTGTTGAGAGAACTTGCACTGGTGAAAGTATGAACCCTAGGCCTTGTTTCCTATCATTGCAATACCGTTTACACTCACTTTATCATTAGTTACCTTGCTGTTTTTATATTTTCAGATTACAAATACTTATATCTACCATCCATATTGCACTTGTATCACCATCTCTTCGCCAAACTAGTGCACCTATACAATTTGCCATTGTATTGGGTGTGTTGGGGACACAAGAGACTCTTTGTTATTTGGTTGCAGGGTTGTTTGAGAGAGACCATCTTCATCCTACGCCTCCTACGGATTGATAAACCTTAGGTCATCCACTTGAGGGAAATTTGCTACTTTCCTACAAACCTGTGCACTTGCAGGCCCAACAACATCTATAAGAAGAAGGTTGTGTAGTAGACATCAAGATCTTTTCTGGCGCCGTTTGTCGGTGTACTAGAGTAGGGGTACCCTAGTATCCCAAACTTGTGCACGGGCAGTTGCAGCACCCCGCGGCAAGCCTTGCCGGGCGACCGCCAAGGACCCCCATGGTTCCTTTGGAGCCATTCAAGAACAAAGTATTCAAACCAAGGAGACAAGGCCCCGGCAAGAGGAGCTTGCCGGGAAGGCCAACCAAGGCATCTCAAGGAACTTGCCGCGACGCGCCACGCGCCCCGGCGAGGCCCTGTGAGCGACAAGCTTCCGGACGCGACAAGACAACAACCGCGGCAAGCTACCACCCTGCACCCGCGCTCCAGCACATCCACCAACGTGTCACCCTGGGGCCTTTCCAGGCGCGCGTGGCAAGAGGCTTTGCAGCCAGCGGTGCGTGGTTGCAAGCGATGCTGACAAGATTGCCATCGTGGCGAGCAGTGGCGTCCCTGACGGTCCCTTTTCGCACTATTTGGGCGACGCAGACGGGCATTTAATGCCTTTGTCCCCTGCCGTCAGGGTTAGGTAGGATACACTGTACAGGTAGTTGTACCAACCGCAACTCCTTTTCCATTTTTACCCTTGTCTACGTTGCCACCCGTCGGTGACCCCTTTAGCATATAAAAGGAGGCCCATGCGCAACGTAGAGGGGGGTCGAAGGCAGGAAAACACTCACGCTCGGTCTCGTTAGCAGCTAGTGTGTACTGGAGCACTCAGCGCTCCCGAGCAAGAACTCAATACACTCAGACATGCAGCAGTAGGAGTATTATCTCTCCGGAGAGCTCCAAAGCTGGGTAAACCGCTCGTGTGCTTCGCCTCGATCCGCTCTTCGTGCGATCTCCGCCCCCCGCTGAACCGAAAGGGGCTCGGTCCGCCGGTCCCATAGGTGTTCGTGGATCAGTTTCCCCGACATCTGTGGTGCGCCAGGTAGGGGGCGTCGAGATTGTGTGAACCTGATCCGGCATTCACACGAGCTAGATCTTCATCTTCTTCATCGACATGCCACCAAAGAAGAAGGCTTCGGCGGCAGCTGTTCCGTCCACGTCAATCTCACCACCACCAGAACAAATGGGTGGTGGGGTGGACGCCTGCGGAAGAACAGGCATCGACGAGGGAGCTCACGACGCTGCTAGGTCCAAGGACAAGGCTGCGCAGACCTCGGCGTCCGTACATGCACCGCGCCCGTCTCAGGAGGCGCAGGACCGACAGCGTCATGGCATTCGCAGTGCCATACGTTTGTTGGACCAAGATCGAGCGGGTGGATCTCGGGGTGCTCAAGACCAGCATGCACGTCAACATGCTGGCACGAGCGAGACACGGTCGCCTGGACGGGATACTGCTCCTTCTAACATAGTTAGAAGTCCGAGCATATCCCGCTCCTCGCACCGTTCGCCACTGCCGCCCACCACTCGAGCAGAAGCTTTGGCGCGAGCTCAACTGCTCCTAGATTACCCTCCAACGGCAGACAAGATCAACGAATGGAGGGCCACCATTCAGAGTCTCATCGGCTTCGCCAACGGCGACACTCCGCGGCAGCCGAGTACATCGCTGCCGCGGTAGGGCTGCCAGGCATGAGCCGATGGCGACGAAACCGGTGGGGGTGCAACGACCATACACTCTCCACCCCGAAGGCCAAGATCGCCGACTTGCCGGATCCACATCGACAGCGGCTCCACTGCGTCATCGGATCCACGAGCTCGTCGCGATCAGCGCCAAGTTCTTCATGAACGACAGCAAGAAGACGCTCGTACTCGCATCGAGCGCCGAAGAGAAGCGCGGCGTCAATCAGACCAGCGCGCTGGGCCCTCTGTCGACATGCATGCACCAGGGGAACCAGGCGACTTGTCGTACGTGGTAGGATGCCCTGTGTTTACTCGTGAGTTGCGGCAAGTCCAGTGGCCCAGCACGAAGAATTTCAAGCCAGATGTACCAGAGAAGTACGACGGCAAGTCGCATCCGTCGGAGTTCCTCAGCATCTACACCATTGCGGTGCAAGCTGCCGGGGGGCGGGACGACAAGACCCTTGCCAACTACTTCCCGCTGGTGCTCAAGCCCAATGTCAGATCCTGGCTCATGCACTTGCCGGACAACTCCATATCCTCCTGGGCAGATCTATGCCATCAGTTTGTCGGCGCCTTTACAGGCGGCCACAAGCCTCATGGCCAAGAGAGCGACCTTCATCTGCTCGCCCAGAAGGAAGGAGAGCCCCTGCGCAAGTATATTCAGAGATTCAGCCGCGTACAGCACAACATCCCAGATGTCCACCCTGCCGCGGTAATCAGCGCGTTCCATCAGAACGTGCGAAACCGCAGGATGCGGGAGGAGATGGCGATGTGCAAGATCAGAGATGTCAGTGAGCTATATGCCCTGGCCGACAAGTGTGCACGTGCTGAGGAAGGGAGAAAACTCCCCGGAGAGAATACAGAAGCAGGAGGATCTGATAGTGAAGATACTGCCCCGGCAAAGAAAAACCGGCGGCGGAACAACAGGAAGAAGAAAGGCAAAGACGTGCTAGTCGTTGAGCAGTCCAGCAACGGAGGAGGCGCCAAGAAAGCCAAAGCTGGTAGCTCCGGCAAGGAGATTGCCGCAGGCACCAACTACCAGGTTGTGGCGGTCGCCGACAAGCAGGACGGCACCAACAAGTAGTACTGCAAGATCCACCGCACCAAGGGCCATGACCTCCAGAGCTGCAAGAAGGTCGAGCAGCTTGTCGGGCAGCAAAAGGCTGAATACGAGCGACGCGACAAGGAGAAAGCCCAGGAAGGTGCTGGAGGAGCCGGCAAGAAATGCCCCGGCCGAGGAGGACGCCGCGGCAAGGCCAAGCAGCGGCAAGGAGACAGACCTCCCCACGGCCGCGACAAGGATGAAGATGACGACGACGATGAAGATATGGATGAAGACGAGACCGATGAGCAGGAGTTCCAGAAAGCCACAGAGGTCCTGTGCATTGACGGCCGTGCTTCTCTGCATACTTCACACCGCCAGCTCAAGCAGTGGGTGCGGGAAGTCAATGCGGCAGAACCACCCGTCGAGTCACGCAGGCCTCTGAAATGGTCCAGCACGCCTATCATCTTTGATATTGAGGACCACCCTGATCGCATAACTGCGGTCAGGTGCTTGCTGATGTTGGTTTCACCAACTATCCGCAACCTCAAGGTCACTAAGATGCTAGTTGACGGCGGGGCCGGCTTGAACCTGATCTCCTCCGCGGTACTCCAGAAACTCCAGATCCCTGATGGCGAGCTCGAAGAGACCGGCACATTCCAAGGAATCAATCCGGGAAGGAGCAAGCCGAAGGGAAAGATCACGTTGCCGGTAACATTTGGCAGCAAGTTGAACTTCAGGACTGAGAGGGTCACTTTTGATGTCGCTGACTTTCCATTGCCTTACAATGGGATACTCGGCCGTCCAGCACTCGCCAAATTCATGGCAGCCTCTCACTATGCATACAACATACTGAAGATGCCAGGCCCGATAAGTGTCATCTCTGTCCCTGGTGACAAGAAGGATGCTCTTATCTGTGCCGACAAGATCTACCGGGAAGCAGCAGCCGCAACAGATCGCAAGTCACTTGCCGTTGAAGCTCCCGGGGCAAAGAAGAAGACCAAGTCCGGCAAGAGTTCTGATGCCCACTCTGGCAAGCGCACCTCTTCGGAGTGCTGCGCTACCGTCGAGGACGCACCATCGAGCTCCACCGGCAAGTGTAAGAAGACAATGGTAGCTCCACCAGAGACCAAGAAGGTGTCCGCCAAGGAGGACGGCACTGGTGGTACCTTCACCATCAGTGCCACTCTCGACCCTAAATAGGAAAGCGCGCTCGTTGCTTTCCTGCGGGCGAACGTCGACGTATTTGCATGGCAACCGTCTGACATCCCCGGTGTTCCCAGGAAAGTAATCGAGCACCATCTTGCCGTCTGTCCTCATGTGCGACCCGTCAAGCAGAAAGTCAGGAAACAGGCAGTGGAGCACCAGGAATTCATCGCAAAAGAAATCAAGAAGTTGGAAGCAGCAGGCCTTGTCAGAGGAGTGCTCCATCTTATGTGGTTGGCCAATCCTGTAGTCGTGCGCAAGGCAAACGGGAAATGGAGGCTTTGTATCCACTTTACTGATGTCAATAAAGCTTGTCCCAAAGACCCATTTCCCTTGCCGCGCATCGACCAGATTGTTGACTCCACGGCCGGATGTGACTTGCTTTCATTTCTTGATGCATACTCAGGATATCATCAGATCTTCATGGCAGAAGAGGATGAGGAGAAGACCGCATTCATCACCCCATGTGGCACATACTGTTTTGTACGGATGCCTTTCGGTTTAAAGAATGCTGGTTCAACATTGCAAGAGTAGTCCATGACGCTTTTGAGCCGCAAATGCACAGAAATGTGGAAGCCTACATGGATGACATAGTGGTCAAGAGCAAGGACAAGGCGACTCTGATTCAAGATTTAGACGAAACTTTTGCAAATCTGCGCAAGATCAACCTCAAGCTTAACCTCGAGAAGTGTGTGTTTGGAGTCCCCTCCGGCAAGCTTCTCGGGTTCTTCGTGTCTCAGCGGGGAATTGAAGCCAATCCCGACAAGATCAAGGCCATTGAGCAGATTGAAGCACCAAAGCGCGTCAAGGATGTACGAAGACTTGCCGGTTGCGTAGCTGCTCTCAGCAGGTTCATCTCTAGGTCTGCTGAGCGCGCCCTGCCATTTTTCAAAATATTGAAAAAGGCAGGTCCAATGAAATGGACTCCGGAAGCGGAGGCTGCACTGCAGGACTTAAAGAGATACCTGTCCTCCACTCCAACACTTGTCGCACCTAAGCCACAAGTGAAGTTGCTGCTATATATAGCAGCAACCAATCAAGTGGTTAGTGCTGCGTTAGTAGCGGAGAGGGAGGCGGATGATGAGCCGGCAACCACGGCAAGTGCATCCAGCGACAAGCAAGGGACTTCACCGACAAGCTCTGGTCCCGACAAAGATGGATCTGCGCAGGCGCGTGAGGAGATGCAGAAGAGAATTGTGCAGCGCCCAGTTCACTTTGTCAGTTCCCTTCTGCAGGGGGCTAGGTCAAGGTACTCTGGTGTGCAGAAATTGCTTTTCGGCCTTCTCATGGCCTCGAGAAAGCTGCGCCATTACTTCCAAGCACATGAGATCACAGTCGTCACTCGTCTTCCGCTGAAAAGGATACTGCAAAATCCAGAAGCAACAGGCAGGATTGTCGAGTGGGCACTAGAACTGTCAAGCTTTGGCCTCAAGTTTGAGAGCACTTCAAATATCCAAAGCAGAGCATTGGCAGAGTTCATAGCAGAGTGGAAGCCAACACCAGATGAAGAAATTCCAGAAACGAGCATCCCCGTCAAGGAGGCATGCAAAGAGTGGCTGATGTACTTCGATGGTGCCTTCTCACTGCAAGGCGCCGGTGCGGGCGTGCTACTTGTTGCACCCACCGGAGAGCACCTCAAGTACGTAGTCCAGATGCACTTTCCCAAGGAGCAAGCGACGAACAATACCGCAGAGTATGAAGGTTTGCTTGCCGGTCTCAGGATCGCAGCAGACCTTGGGATCAAGAAGCTCATTGTCAGGGGTGACTCACAGCTTGTCGTCCGCCAAGTGAACAAGAATTATCAGAGTCCGTTGATGGAAGCTTACATTGATGAAGTGAGAAAGCTAGAAGAGTACTTTGACGGCCTACAGATGGAACATGTTCCAAGAGCTCAGAACGACATTGCCGATGGCCTGTCAAAGTGCGCCGCACTTAAGTTACCTGTGGAACCAGGGATCTTTGTGCTCAAACTGACTCAACCGTCTGTAATGCCATCAACTGGACAGAGTAAGAAGAGGAAGTTGATTTCTAGTGACTACTTTCCAGCAGAGCTCCCCGAAGCCGCCGCCAAGAAGGTCCTCAGGATCAACACCAACGGTGCTGAGGAGCAGTCTGCTCCGGCAAGCCCTAGGGTTTGTTCCGTTGAAGCAGACGCTCCCAACAAGTTTTGCTCCGGCAAACTTGCCGGGGAACGTCAAGCTCCGGCTGAGCCGCAGGTTCTCGCCGTAGAAGTGGATGTTCCCGCAACAGCAGATGTGCCTTTAGTCCTTGTTGTCGAGCCGCAAGCTCCAGCATGGGCACAGCAGATTGTCTGTTTCCTTCAGACAGGAGAACTTCCCGAAGAGCAAGAAGAAGCGGAAAGAGTATCCCGACAGTCAAGTATGTACCAATTTGTCGACAATACACTGTACAGAACAAGACTCAACGGCGTGAAATTGAAGTGTATTCATCGGGAAGACGGACAAAAGCTGTTGGCAGAGATACATGGAGGCATATGTGGTCACCATATTGGCGCAAGAGCACTTGCCGGCAAAGCGTTCCGGCAAGGTTTCTTTTGGCCGACAGCCCTCCAGGATGCAACTGCACAAGTAACCAAGTGTGAAGCGTGCCAGTTCCATTCCAAGCAGATACACCAGCCAGCTCAAGCTCTCCAGACGATCCCTTTATCCTGGCCATTTTCAGTCTGGGGGCTCGACATCCTCGGCCCCTTTCCCCGAGCTGTCGGGGGCTTTGAGTACTTGTACGTTGCAATCGACAAGTTCACAAAGTGGCCGGAAGTGGAAGCAGTGAGGAAGGTGACAGCACAGTCAGCAGTCAAGTTCTTCAGGTCGATTGTTTGCCGCTACGGAATCCCTAACAAGATCATCACCGACAACGGCACGCAATTTACGAGCCGCACCTTCATGCAGTACGTCCAAGATCTTGGCGCCAAGGTCTGCTTCGCTTCTGTTGCTCATCTGAGAAGCAACGGTCAAGCGGAGAGGGCAAATGCTGAAGTGCTGTGCGGGATCAAGACCAGGACTTTCGACAGGCTGCGCAAGTGCGGAAAGAACTGGATTGAGGAGCTGCCAGTGGTTCTTTGGTCGATCAGGACGACGCCAAATCGAGCCACTGGCCAGACACCTTTCTCTCTAGTCTATGTAGCAAAGGCAGTTCTCCCCACGGAACTCGTATACGGGTCACCTCGAGTGCTAGCTTATGATGAGCTTGAGCAAGAGTAGCTACGACAAGATGACGCGCTGCTCCTTGAGGAGGACCGTCTTCAGGCCGCTGTACGAGCTGCTCGATACCAGCAAGCTTTGCGCCGCTACCATAGCCACAAAGTTAATGCCAGAAGTCTCGAGGAAGGTGACCTTGTTCTTCGGCGCGTTCAGTCCGCCAAAAATTCCAACAAGTTGACGCCGAAGTAGGAAGCCCCTACCGGGTGAAACGAGTCACTAGGCCTGGCGCTGTCCGCCTTGAGACCGAAGATGGCATTCCGATGAGCAACTCCTGGAACATTGAGCATCTTCGTAAGTTTTACCCGTAGGGTGCGGTTGCCGGAACCTTTTCCGGCAACACCTTTTGTACAAGTCTTGTCGATGTTGCATGTAATCCTTTGTACGAAGCCGGGCGCAGACCCCGTGCATAAGTAAAGCTCATGTGCTCCGCACATCTTGTCAATTTCATGCTTTCTACTATTTTTGCATGCGTTATGTGACACTTTGTGCAGCACCTACCCCCGGTAAGCAATAACGAGCCATAAGGCTCCATATCTTTATTTTCTCTTCTTTCTTTTTCTCAAAAAGGAAACGAAGGTTCCCTCGCCCACAAGTTTTCCGGGGGGGAAGGAGAAGATAATGGTGTGGACCAGGCATCGTTCAAGGAAGTTTCGCCTTACCGGAAAGCAGACGACAGAAAAGCTAAGTTGCCAAAGTCTGAGCAATCAGTTTTGATTTTTAAGTTATCTTCCTCGAACGACCGTACTTTGTATGGAAAACCTGTGCGCGGAGGAACCAACTCGTAGCTAGTTGCGCCCTTACTTTGTTTCGAGTCCGCTCAACAACTTAAGTGAGCCGCGGCTAGTTGTGACAAGGTTTCTTGTCAGAAGCAGCACCGCCAGCAGGCTGCTGACGTCCCGCACTCAGCGCTCGCGGCCCAGGTGCCTGCGCCGACAAGTTCCCTAAAAGCGTAGGGCAAAAACGTACAAGGGAAGGAATCAAGTAAAGGAGATAACACAGCAATCTCTACCCAAAATAGAGTTATATTACAAGATAGCTTGTCGCAGCTCTAACAGATTGTTCTCATGACATGACCAGCAGCGACAAGGAAAAGAGAAAACGGGCGGCCTAATCTACGCGATCGCCCTCAACCCTCTTGATCCCGCTCACCTTGTCCACAATGGGTGCGACAAGGGCCTTGAGTGCTTCCAGATCAGCATCCGGTGTCAGGGACCTGAGGACGTTGGTCAGGTTGAGGCCCGGGTTGCGGAAGGCCACCTTCACCAGCACCTTTTGAAGAGCTCCTGCGCAGATCTTGCGCGACTCGTCGGCCAGCTGCTTTGGGATCTTCTCCCGGAGTTGCTGGAGGGCCATCGCCACGCCTTTGAAGAACAAGCTGAGCTTGGCGCTGGGTTGGAGGTGCTCATCGGAGGAGTACCCGAGATCCTCCATCCCCAGCTGCACCAACTCCCCGTCGATGGCTGCGGCAACATTCACGAGACCCTCGGTCCAGTGCTCCACATTCTCCCTAAAAGAGTCCTGGGCGGCAGCAGCACTCGCCAGCAGCGCCTCGTCGGCCTTGATCTTCTCCTTCAAGGCCACCTCCTGCTCCCTCGCGCCGTCCAGCATCTTGGTCAAAGTAGCCAGCTTCAACTCAAGATCTGCGTTGGAGTCCTTGGCGGTGCTAAGCTCTTTGCTCCTCTCAGCGAGACGACCCTGCAGCTTGCCATGAGCGGCGGCGTCCTTCTCGCGCTCACGCTTGAGCGCGGCAAGCTCCTCGTCGCTCACCTTGAGATCGGCCTCCAGCTGCGCCATCTTCGTCTCTAGCTCCTTCTTGGCGGCCTTGGCAGCTGCGGCAGCATCCTCTGCTTCCTTGAGAGCTCCGCCAAATGTTTGCTCGCGCGCAGCAAGCTCCTCCTCGTGGCTGTCAAGGTTGACCTTCCGCTGCACCAACTCGCCTTCCTGCGCAGACAGCTTCTCGGCAGCAAGCCGTTGTTGCTCTTCAACTTCAGCCTTCTCGAGGAGGAAGGCTTTCCGCTCCTCGGCGACTTGCTCCCGCTCCTCCACCAGGGATCGGAGAGCTTCTTGCCTGAGACCCCGGAGCTCCTCCGCGCGCTTCTCGATGTCCACTCCCGCCTTCGCGGCAAGCGCTTCTCGGGATTCCAGCTTGGCTTGTCGGGCGCGGTAAAGAGACAACAGCTTCTGCAGCAGCCGCTCCTCCTCAGGCTCGTTGCTACTGCTGCTTGGCGCGTCAACCAGCGTCAGCCCAGTGGAGGCGAGCACCTCTCCATCCAAGATCTCTCCTTCGACCGGCGCCCTGGAGCTTGACGCCCAGGGGAGCTTGATGAAGATGCTGTCGCCGGCCTTCAGATAGGCGCCGGGCTGGGGCTCTTCGGAGCCTGGCGCTGCAGCAGCAGCGGAGGGATCGGCGGTCGGCGTAGTGCCTGGCGCTCCTGCGGCCTCGTGGCTGTCAGTGCAATCGCCGGATTCCTCGCCAGCTTCTGCGGCGGCAGCTTTGGCGGCCTCTTCGCCGGCGGGATCATTAGCGCCGGCTTCTCCTTCGGTGGCAACGGCGTCGTCGGTGTTGCTGCGCGCGTTCTCCTCGCCGGCGACCTCGGTTTCCATCGGCTCCGTGGCAGATGGATCTGACGAACGGAAAAAGGGAGAAAAGTCAAGCAAATACTCAAAAAAGAAAATCAGAAGAAGAAGAACCCAAGGGAAGTTTTCAAGCAAGAGGATTACCTATACTAGGATCTACAGTCGTGGTCTCCGCCATCGGGGGGTCGCTGGTGCTGTCCCTTGCCGGAGAACTGTCCCTTGCCAGAGAACGCTCCCTTGCCGGGGAATCCTCCCTTGGCAGTGTAGTCGAAGCAGATGGCATTTCGGGAGCGGCTTCCGGGCACTCCTGGTGAGGCTGCTCTGCTCCTGCACAAACCAACAGTCATATATCAGCAAAGAAAGAGCACCCATGCGCGCCTGACAGTAGGAAATAAACTATATACTTACGCTGGGGGCTACGCTCGGGGCTGCTTTGGGGAATAGTTGTCGGGTCCGGCAAGATGGTCTCGGACTCATCCCCCGCTATCGCGGTGGGTTCGTCCTCGATGACAATCACCGGGACCTTGGCTCTCTTCGCCGCTCTCTGGGACAGAGTCCTGAAAAGGGATGGGTTCAGAGTAAAGCAAATCAGATACAAGACAAAACAGCAAGAATTGAAGAACTACAAGTACAGCAAAGAGTCTTACTCTTCTTCTTCCTCGTCGGAGCTGAGCGCGGAGAGATCGAAGTCCGGCTCGCCTCTGGTGCGACGCGGCAGAGGAGTAGGCTCCCTTGTCCGCTTGGCAGGAGCAGTAGCGGTGGACCGGGAAGACCCCGCTCCAGTTGCCGCAGCGGCGTGAGGCGCTCCCGCGGCAACAGTGCTTGCCGCGGTAGAGCGTGTCGCGCGGTGCGGTGGCTATTGACCCGTCTGCCGCCCCACTACGTCCACGGCCTTGCGGAGACGCCTTCTTGGTGGAGATGGGGGCTCCGCTTGCAGCGAGCTGGCTGAAGGTGGGGAGGAGGAGGAGCCGATCTTCAACGAGTCGCTCGCGCCCTCGGCGGGCTCACTCGACTCAGCTTCAGGCCTGACAAGCTCTTCCTCGCC
The DNA here is from genome assembly GCF_002162155.2 of Triticum dicoccoides. NCBI lineage: Eukaryota > Viridiplantae > Streptophyta > Magnoliopsida > Poales > Poaceae > Triticum > Triticum dicoccoides. Next base: position 241,030,920 of record NC_041393.1, read on the forward strand.
GGCAAGCTCCTCTCGCTCGACAAGACTTGCCGCCTCTGCTACCTCTGTCTCCTCCATGGTGAATCCGAACTCGCCCGCGGCAGCGGCTGCTGCCGCCTCTTCCAGCCTGGTGGCAATGCGCTGCATCTCATCATCGGTGGTGTCACGGGTGAGGCTCTTCTGTTCATCGGGGCGGACCGGCACTTCTACCAAGCCGTCAAAGAACTCCTACATGACATCGTCTGCAGGCTCTTGCCAAGTTGGAACAATCCCATGTGAATCGCATAGCGGCATCATTGCACGGATGCGGTCGAGCGAGGAGTTGTTGCACAGCGGAACGACACCCCTCGGCAACATGAATGGATGTTGAGGATCGCGCTTGAACAGTTCTAGGAGCATCGCGTCTAGTTCCAAGACAGTGAAGTTGAAGTTGAGGCCCAGGCGCAGCCTCATGATATCCGCCGCATTCTGGAACTCCCAGGCGGGTCTCCTCCTCTCCTGCAGGGGGGCGATGCGGCGGCGAAGAAAATCTACATCAACGGCGCCTACGGTGAGCCCGGCAAGCATGAGGCGTAGGATCCGGGTGACAGCAATCTTCAGCCTATCATCTTCCGGGGCCACGTTGCTCCAATCGTTGCCGCGCACTATTGGGGCTTGGCGCTGGGCGGTAAATGGCTGCGGGTTCTCCTCGACAATCCAGCACCACTCTGCTCTCCATTCCTCCCACTTGCTGCGGAGCTCTCCCTCCAGATAAAGCTTCCTTCTTGCCGGCTCTCGAGATCCAGGCGATTCCGCCGGATAAAGGCTCCCCTCTCTCAACTCGGGGCATAAAGAAGTGGCGGAAAAGAGCTACATTTGGATGGACTCCGACAAAGTTTTCACAGAGATGTGCGAAAACTGCCATGGTCAAAACGGCGTTGGGGGTGAAGTCAAGGAGGCGGAACCCGTAGGTGTTCATAATATCGCAGAAAAACATAGAGAAAGGCGGGCAGAGCCCGCAGTAGAAGAACAACGTGAAGAAGGGATATCCATTCGGAGCCAGCTCCGAAGCGGCAGCTGAGAGTACCTTCGTGCGCGGATGCGCTCGCGTCTCCATCGACCAGAAGAGGTAATAGTACTCCCTCAGCTCCTTCGTGACAAGCTGAGGGGGGGAAGATTGCCCGCTCCTTTCGCAGCGCCGCGAGCCATGGCGGCTTTTGGAGCCATGGCGGAAGTGGTGGGGGAGATCGACGGCGTTGGTGGTACCGGTGGCGATGGGGGCGGAGCGCTGCTCTCTTTCAGCTTCAGGAAGAAGGGGGGAGCGGCGGAGATTTGTGAAATTGGAGTAGCAACCGGCGAGATGGGTGAACTGCCCCTGTTTCCCCTGCTTATAAAGAGGGGGGGCGGACATTCCGTCCTTCCGAATAAAGAAACCACCCACGATCTCTCCCACGACGCCGCATTCGACGCGTGCCGTTCGAGGAGGGCGCGGTGGATACGGAGTGAGATACGGCGTAACCCAGGCCGCGCATGCCCGTGCCCTGTTTTGGGCCTGGCCCAACAGCGCTCGGCAACGTGTGTGGCCCAGGCCCGGGCGCTCCTGTCGGTGTACTAGAGTAGGGGTACCCTAGTATCCCGAACTTGTGCAAGGGCAGTTGCAGCACCCCGCGGCAAGGCTTGCCGGGCGACCGCCAAGGACCCCCGTGGTTCCTTTGGAGCCATTCAAGAATAAAGTATTCAAACCAAGGAGACAAGGCCCCGGCAAGAGGAGCTTGCCGGGAAGGCCAACCAAGGCATCTCAAGGAACTTGCCGCGACGCGCCACGCGTCCCGGCGAGGCCCGGTGAGCGACAAGCTTCCGGACGCGACAAGACAACGACCGCGGCAAGGCGCTTGCCGCGGCAAGCTACCACCCTGCACCCGCGCTCCAGCACATCCACCAACGTGTCGCCCTGGGGCCTTTCCAGGCGCGCGTGGCAAGAGGCTGTGCAGGTGGCAAGCGATGCTGACAAGATTGCCATCGTGGCGAGCAGTGGCGTCCCTGACGGTCCCTTTTTGCACTATTTGGGCGACGCAGACGGGCATTTAATGCCTTTGTCCCCTGTCGTCAGGGTTAGGTAGGATACACTGTACAGGTAGTTGTACCAATCGCAACTCCTTTTCCATTTTTACCCTTGTCTATGTTGCCACCTCTCGGTGACCCCTTTAGCATATAAAAGGAGGCCCATGCACAACGTAGAGGGGGTTCGAAGGCAGGAAAACACTCACGCTCGGTCTCATTAGCAGCTAGTGTGTACTGTAGCACTCAGCGCTCCCGAGCAAGAACTCAATACACTCAGACATGCAGCAGTAGGAGTATTATCTCTCCGGAGAGCTCCGAAGCTGGGTAAACCGCTCGTGTGCTTCGCCTCGATCCGCTCTTCATGCGATCTCCGCCCCCCGCCGAACCGAAAGGGGCTCGGTCCGCCGGTCCCATAGGTGTTCGTGGATCAGTTTCCCCGACACCGTTGCCGGGGAGGTGAGTGCTTGAAGGTATATATTTAGATCTTGCAATCGATCTTTTTTTTTCTTGTTTTATCACTAGTTTAGTTTATAAAATAAAACTACAAAAAATGGAGTTAAGCTTGTCTCATACGCTTCATCTTTTTAATATCTTTCGTGAGAATGATGGAAAGGAAATTTGTGCTCAAGTGCTAGAAGAAGAATTACATCGAATGCTTGGCATGAAATATGTGAATGATGAGCATGATTGCAAAGTTGTTAGTATGAATTCCTTGAATATCCATGATGCTAATGATATGCAAAGCCACAAGCTTGGGGAAGCTATGTTTGATGATTATGATATTTTTTGTCCCCCAAGTTTTGATGAGCAAATTTATTATGATGAAAGCATGCCTCCTATTTATGATGATTATATTGATGAAAGTGGGTTTGGAAGAGTGTCAACTTTAGGGAGTAGTGATCCCACTATTTTGGAGGATGTGGAATCTTATTGTGATGAATATGAAAGTGGATTTGGAAGAGTGTCAACTTTATTTAGTGATGATTCCACTATTTCGGAAGAGGTTCCAATTGATTATGAGAACAAAGTTGCTATCTATGATGATTATTGTGATGACTTGTATGCTATTAAGAATAATGAAAACCATGAAACTTGTCATCATGATTTTAGTTTTCAATTGGATTATGCCTCACATGATAATTATTTTGTTGAGTTTGCTCCCACTACTATTCATGAGAAGAAATTTGCTTATGTGGAGAGTAGTAAATTTTATATGCTTTTAGATCATGAAAAGAATGCTTTAGGTTCTGGTTATATTGTTGAATTTATTCATGATGCTACTGAAAATTACTATGGAGGAGGAACATATGCTTGTAGGAATTGCAATAATATCAAGTTTCCTCTCTATGTGCTTCAAATTTTGAAGCTATGCTTGTTTTACCTTTCTATGCTAGTTGATTATTGTTCCCATAAGTTGTTTGCTCAAAAAATCCCTATGCATAGGAAGTGGGTTAGACTTAAATGTGCTAGTCATATGCTTCATGATGCTCACGTTATGTTTCAATTCTTATCTTTTATGTGAGCATCATTGTCATCATCATGCCTAGCTAGAAAGGCATTAAAGAAAAGCGCTTGTTGGGAGAACACCCAATATTTATCCTTACTGTTTTTGTGTGTTCACATGATTATGCTACTGTAGTAATCATGTTTTATAGTTTTTGTTTCAATAAAGTGCCAAGTAAGACCTTTAGGATAGCTTACGGTGATAGTTGTGTTGATCCTGCTGAAAATCAGAAACTTTTGCACCCAGTAATTTAGTTTTGTTAATTCACAGAAACGTGCTCTTGATATGATTCTTTTTTCTCTGGATTGTTACACTAATTGCTTAGGACTTCCTAATTTGGTAGAATTTGTTTAGGTCCAGAAGTATACGTTTGATACAGATTACTACAGACTGTTCTGTTTTTGACAGATTCTGTTTTCTATGTGTTGTTTGCTTATTTTGATGAATCTATGGCTAGTATTAAGTGGTATGAACCATAGAGAAGTTGGAATACAGTATATATTACACCAATATAAATAAATAATGAGTTCATTACAGTACCTTGAAGTGGTGTTTTGTTTTCTTATACTAACGGAGCTTACGAGTTTTCTGTTGAGTTTTGTGTTGTGGAGTTTTCAAGTTTTGGGTAAAGATTCGATGGATCATGGAATAAGGAGTGGTAAGATCCTAAGCTTGGGGATTCCCAAGGCACCCCAAGGTAATATTCAAGGAAAACCAAGAGCCTAAGCTTGGGGATGCCCCGGAAGGCATCCCCTCTTTCGTCCTTGTTCATCGGTAACTTTACTTGGAGCTATATTTTTATTCACCACATGATATGTGTTTTGCTTGGAGCGTCATTTTGTCTTGTTAGTATTTTCTTGATGTTATTTAGACTAGTGTTTTGAATCTTTAGTTTCAATAAAAAAGTCAAGGATAGCCTTTGCCATGCTTATTTTGCTAGTATACATGTTGCTGTTTGAAAGCAGAAAGTTTACCGCTGTTGCAAAAATTCCCTAGAAGAGTCAGAGCATGATATAATGTTGAAACTTTTTGCATAATGATCTATAATAAATTTATTACAGTGGGAATTTTATTTAACAATTTTTGGAGTTAGGTAAGTATGATGAATCTTGCATTCTTTACAGACTATACTGTTTTGACAGATTGCTGTTATGGGTGCATTGTTTGCATATGTTTGCTTGTTTAATGATTCTATTTGAGGATAGGAGTATTAAATATGCAGAGGAATTAGTATGCAATGTTGAATAATAATTTTATTTATTTGTTACAGTAGAAAATGATAAGGTTTTGCATTGGTTTATACTAACTTATCTCACGAGTTCTTGTTGAGTTTGTTGTGGATGAAGCTTTTGAGAAATAGAGAAACCATAATATGAGAGGAATTAAGGAGACACAAAAGTTCAAGCTTGGGGATGACCAAGGCACCCCAAGATAATATTTCAAGAAGTCTCAAGCATCTAAGCTTGGGGATGCCCCGGTAGGCATCCCACCTTTCTTCTTCAACAACTATCGGTTAGTATCGGTTGAGCCTAAGTTTTTGCTTCTTCACATGAGTTGTGCTATCCTTGCAATGTCATTTTATTTTATTTTGCTTGCTGTTTGAATACAACACCAAGATCTGAAATTCTTAAATGAGAGAGAGTCTTCACATAGTTACATAATTATTTAGCTACCCATTGATCTTCACTTATATCTTGTCGGAGTAGTTTGTTGTTTGCTCTAGTGCTTCACTTTTATCCTTGTAGAGCACGGCGGTGGTTATATTTTGTAGAAATTGTTAGTCTCTCATGCTTCACTTATTTTATTTTCAGAGTCTTAAACAGCATGGTAATTTGAATAAAAACTATCATAGAAACTGAATTAGATGCTATGATCAATATGATGCTTGATAATTGTTTTGAGATATGGAGGTAGTGATATTAGAGTCATGCTAGTTGAGGTGATTATGAAAAATACTTGTGTTAAGGGTTGTGATTCCCATAGCATGCACGTATGGTGAACCGCTTTGTGATGAAGTTGGAGCACAATTTATTTATTGATTGTCTTCCTTATGAGTGGCGGTCGGGGACGAGCGATGGTCTTTTCCTACCAATCTATCCCCTTAGGAGCATGCGCGTAATACTTTGGTTTTTGATGACTTCTAGATTTATGCAACAAGTATATGATTTCTTTTGACTAATGTTGAGTCCATGGATTATACGCACCTCACCCTTCCACCATTGCTAGCCTCTCTTGTGTCGTGCAACTTTCGCCGGTACCATACACCCACCATACTCCTTCCTCAAAACAGCCACCATACCTACCTATTATGGCATTTCCATAGCCATTCCGAGATATATTGCCATGCAACTTTCCACCGTTCCGTTTGTATGACATGCATTACTTTTGTCATATTGCTCTTTGCATGATCATGTAGTTGACATCGTATTTGTGGCAAGGCCACCTTCATAATTTTCATACATGTCGCTCTTGATTCATTGCATATCCCGGTACACCGCCGAAGGCATTCATATAGAGTCATATCTTGTTCTAGCTTTGAGTTGTAATTCTTGAGTTGTAAATCCATAAAAGTGTGATGAACTCTATTATTAGAGCATTGTCCTAGTGAGGAAAGGATGATGAAGACTATGATTCCCCCACAAGTCGGGATGAGACTTAGGACTTTACAAAAAAAGGAAAAAAAAGAAAAAAAAGGCTAAAAAAAGGCCAAAGAAAAAAAGGGGAAGAAAGAAAAAAGAAAAACTAATAATAAAATGAGAGAAAAAGAGAGAAGGGACAATACTACTATCTCTTTTTCCACACTTGTGCTTCAAAATAGCACCATGATCTTCAGGATAGAGAGTCTCATATGTTGTCACTTTCATATACTAGTGGGAATTTTTCATTATAGAACTTGGCTTGTATATTCCAATGATGGGCTTCCTCAAAGTGCCCTAGGTCTTCGTGAGCAAGCGAGTTGGATGCACACCCACTTAGTTTCTTTTGTTGAGCTTTCATAAATTTATAGCTTTAGTGCATCCGTTGCATGGAAATCCCTACTCACTCACATTGATATCTATTAATGGGCATCTCCATAGCCCGTTGATGAGCCGAGTTGATGTGAGACTATCTTCTCCTTTTTTGTCTTCTCCACAACCACCATTCTATTCCACATATAGTGCTATGTCCATGTCTCACGCTCATGTATTGCGTGAAAGGTGAAAAAGTTTGAGATTATTAAAGTATGACACAATTGCTTGGCTTGTCATCGTGGTTGTGCATGATTAAATACTTTGTGTGATGAAGATAGAGCAACAACCAGACTATATGATTTTGTAGGGATAACTTTCTTTGGCCATGTTATTTTGAGAAGACATGATTACTTTGATTAGTATGCTTGAAGTATCACCATTTTTCATGTTAATATGAACTTTTATTTTGTATCATTTGGATCTGAACATTCATGCCAGAATAAATAAAATTACTTTGAGAATCATGCTAGGTAGCATTCCACATCAAAAATTCTGCTTTTATCATTTACCTACTCAAGGACGAGCAGGAATTAAGCTTGGGGATGCTTGATACGTCTCCAACGTATCTATAATTTTTGATTGTTCCATGCTATTATATTACTTGTTTTGAATTATTATGGGCTTTATTATACACTTTTATATTACTTTTGGGACTAACCTATTAACCGGAGGCCCAGCCCATATGGTTGTTTTATTGCCTGTTTCAGAATTTCGAAGAAAAGGAATATCAAACGGAGTCCAAACGGAATGAAACCTTCGGCATCGTGATTTTTTAGAAGAATATCATCGTGGAGGCTTGGAGATCAAGTCAGAAGATCCTCGAGGAGCCCAGGAGATAGCCCCCCCTACAGGGTGCGCCCCCTGTCTTGTGGGCCCCTCGAGCACCCCCCCCCC